>NW_025533543.1:300000-600000 GCF_020615455.1 Coregonus clupeaformis
CACAAGAACTGTTCGTCGGGAGATTCATGAAATGGGTTTCCATGGCCGAGCAGCCGCACACAAGCTTAAGATCACCATGCGCAATGCCAAACGTCGGCTGGAGTGGTGTAAAGCTTGCTGCCATTGGACTCTGCAGTGGAAACGCGTTCTCTGGAGTGATGTATCACGCTTCACCATCTAGCCGTCTGACGAACAAATCTGGGTTTTGCGGATGCCAGGAGAACGCTAACTGCCCGAATGCATAGTGCCAACTGTAAAGTTTGGTGGAGGAGGAATAATGGTCTGGAGCTGTTTTTCATGGTTCGGGCTAGCCCCCTTAGTTCCAGTGAAGGGAAATCTTAACGCTACAGCATACAATGACATTCTAGAAGATTCTATGCTTCCAACTTTGTGGCAACAGTTTGGGGAAGGCCATTTGCTATTTCAGCATGACAATGCCCCCGTGCACAAAGCGAGGTCCATACAGAAATGGTTTGTCGAGATCGGTGTGGAAGAACTTGACTGGCCTGCACAGAGCCCTGACCTCAACCACATCGAACACCTTTGGGATGAATTGGAACGCTGACTGCGAGCCAGGCCTAATCGCCCAACATCAGAGGCCGACCTCACTAATGCTCGTGGCTGAATGGAAGCAAGTCCCCACAGCAATGTTCCAACATCTAGTGGAAAGCCTTCCCAGAAGAGTGGAGGCTGTTATAGCTGAAAAGGGGGGACCAACTCCATATTGATGGGAATTGGGTTCCATTTGGGATGCAACTCAGAAATCCAATCCTCCACTACTCCAATGATTCAGGTTAAGAGGATAGAAGTGAATTTCCAATCGCCAGTTAACCCTCCCCTGACATAGCCACCCGCACAATTCCCTTTGGAACGACCCTTGTCCCCAAACTTAATTATAACCACCAAAACCACTCAATTAAGACCTCAATGGATAAATAAAATAGTACCTTTATATATATTTTTTTATTCTCTGTACTGTGGCGTGGGAGGACTCAAGCACATTGACAGCATTGTGTATTACAGCATATAGAGAGAGAGCTGTGATGTTGAGCTGTGATAACCTGATAAGGCCCGGCCCACGCATGCATCCTTTGTTCTTGCAGTAGCAGGATTCAGGAGGGAGGTCTATAGAAGGGAAATGGGATCGGCAGCGACTGCGTGACAAACACGGACATCACTTAATCTAAAGGCCCCGTGGCTAAGTGGAGGGCCCGAATGAAAGAGGAGCTCTGGACGCATCGATCTGCCGTTTGAGGTTATTAGTGAGCCTTTACCACAGAGGGTGTATGTGCGGTGTGTGTATGTGTGTGTATGTATGTGCGTGTGTTTGTGGTGTGTCTGTGTATGTGTATGTGTGCGAGGTTGTATGTGTGCGTGTGCGTGTATGCCCGGTGTGTGTGTGGCCCAGGGGACCACTAAGTATGTCTGCTCTGCTCAGCCTCCCTCTCCATCCTGGTAATTAATCGGCCATTTGGACCTAGTTAGCTGCCTACCTCTCTCCACTCCACTCTTTACTGGAGCCTTGACTGATGTAGCCCCTGATTGTTTTCTATGGGGAGGCTGCATGGGGCATCCTGAGCGGATAGCACAGGGCAGGCTACCCCTTGTCTCAGTCAAACTACATTATGGACAGAGTTGGACATGTCAGAGGACAGGAGAGTTAGGACTGAGCTGGAGTCTGCTGTAAATGTTACTAAAACATCATTCAGCCGTATAGCCTAATAGAGTACAGGCATATAGAGTATCTTTGGAGAAAAATAAATAAATAAATAAATAATAATAATAATGCATTTTCTTACTAGCACCGACTTTGCTGATAGCTACTTTACTGAGGAAAAATGGACTTACTATGATTGTGATAAGTGGTTGTCTCACCTAGCTATCTTAAGATGGATGCACAACTGTAAGTCACTCTGGATAAGATTGCCTGCTAAATGACTAAAATGTAAATGTAGCCCTTTCACCATCTGCCCAATGGATGACCCAGGCAGCCAGATGGATTGTGTAAGTCATACAGATGGACAGACAGACAGAGCAACACACATACACGTCATTACAACAACACACACTCACATTACACACACATTGTCCCCACCTCCCTGGGCCAGCCACTCACCCTCTCCAGGTCCTGGCGTAGGTGTGTGAACAGTTTGAGGCGTCGGTAGAGCACGTCTTGCTCCTGCTGCGCCAGGTTATCTACCTCGTCTCTCTTCAACGTCAACAGAGGACGGTTGAAGTTGGACTTCCTCCTCAGCTTCCAGAACTGGTACAAGAAGTCCACGTGGGCGTCCGGCAGGCCCAGGTTCTCCGCCACGTCCTTGGGGTCCACCAGGCGGTAGAACTCGTCCTCCAGCTCCTGTAGTTTCTGTTTGCGCTGGCTGGCCTTCTCCCTCTCTATCTGGTCCCGGTCTGGACGCTCCACAGGCGGCAGCGGCCGCTCTAATGGTGGCGGCTCGCTGGTCGCTTGGTGGTGGTCCGCCGCGGTGACGGTGGCTCTGTGCTCGTTGCCCTGTCCAGCCCAGTCTGGTTTGCTGGCACCAGCGCTGTTGGTGTGGTTACTGTTGCCGGTCATGGCGTTGTTACTGTTGCCGGGTGCGGTAGTGCTGCTGTGCTCTAGGCAGTAGGATTTGAAGCGCACTTCATCGTTCTCGGCCAGGATGGTGCGCATCTCCAGACCATGGTCAAAGGCGCAGGTCACATGGAAGGCCACAATGCAGGAGGGCATGGAGCACTGGGGAGGGAGGGAGGGAGGAAGGAGGAGAGGAGGAGGGAGGTAGGGAGTGAGGTGAGGAGGAGAGGAAGCAAAAGAGAGTAAAGGAAAGATAGGTTTCAAATATGAGTGTCACGTCAACACTGCTTCAGTTGTTAAACACACATACAGATGACCGTACACAGTCACACAGTCTGTAGCTGATGATGTTGTCTTCACACAAACAGAAACATGGTAACGACTGCTACGCAATACTGTCACAACTCCTTCCTCTGCCACCACAGAGAGAAATGTGCATGACAGAGATTGTGTTCAGAGAAATGAGTGTTCGGTCTGCCTCTGTCCTATCTACCCCAGACCAACAGGAGCTCCGCTATCTCCTGACCTGTGGGCAACATGATCAAAATAATTATTGGTTCCTATATTAGTATCAGAAGCCACAGAGAACAACATCTGTCCGTGCCTCCCTGCATTACAACCACAGTCTAAAATCAAACCTCTGTTGTTGTCTTTCCTCAGCCCTATCCATTTCAGACCTCACCAAAGACTGCCTCCGGGAGAGGTCTCATGGGGGGATGGGGGGAGGATGGGGGATGGCAGTGTTTTTCATGGCATCAGAGAGCAGCAGAACAAGAGGCCCACATTCTCTTAGGGCCTGGGATGACAATGACAGGCCTGCTCAGCTCAGGGGCTGCGTCCCAAACGGTACCCTATTCCCTATATAGTGCAGTACTTTTGATCGGGGCTCCAGTCAAAAGTACTGCACTATGTGGGTAATATGGTGCCATGTGGGACATAGCCAAGGTGAAATGGCTCTCCTCTCCTCTGTCACGCCTCTCTTTCTCTCTTTCCCTTTCTTTCGCTCTGTCTCCAGAGGCCCAACTCACAGAAGATATCAGAGCCCACTTGTCACTCTGGCCCTCTCCTGTGCCCATTCTACCTCTTTATCCCTCCCTCCCTCTCTCTCTCTGCCTCTTCCTCTCCCTGTTCTCCAGAGGCCCAACTCCCTCCCATCACTGAAGCAGAGAGGAGAACGTGGCGTTATGACTCTCCCATTCCATGCTTTCTCTCTCTTCATCACAGTAGAGTATCCCACTCGTCTCAGTGGCTGTCTCTCTCCTGAGGGTTGAGAGCCCATACGGCACTGTCTGCCATGATGAGGCGAGAGAGATCAGCCAGAACTGGAAATCACTATTCCTCATCTCTTTACCCTGCAGCTTGGTAATGCCCTCAATACCAGCTCTCCACACTGACTCCCATTGTCAGGCCGCTAAACGTTAAATGGAAGTAGTTCTCTTCAGTCCAAATATATCACACTGTCTGTCTGGTGGATAGTGGATACAGATACAGTACAAGCTCTGCTGCTTCACTGCACCCTTACTAGACATGTCAACGTTATGAGAGTAAGTACCAGACCATAGCCTTAGTGTGTGTCCCAAATGGCACCCTATTCCCTATATAGTGCACTTATTCAAGTAGTGCGTTATGTAGGGAATAGGATGCATTTGGGACACAGCCTTATTGATGAGCTACATTAAAATGATCAGTATTTTAATATAATAATCCTCCAATAAAACATAAATCATAATTTGTCAGACAGCAATTTCTCTGAATATAAACGTGTTTAGTTAGTGCAGCTGGTTTCAGTTGTTTGGTGTCAAACAGGCCCAGCTTGCTATCTGGGGGTTTGTCGATTTGTTCAGAGCCTCATCATCTGCCATCTCTCTGACTCCTCTGCTTTCACACAAAACGTACTGATATTAATATGTATCCGATATGTGACCTGTTACAGAAAGCTGGGCATATGATGCACGTCACTACTTCACAGGAGGCATTTGAACATCAAAATTCGTTTTTTGGCAGAAATGCCTTCTTGTGAACTTTCATGTGCCTTAATAACAAACTGGTATGTAATCCGTAAATATATAGAAGTCAAATGTGAAATCACAAAACTGTTTAGGCACAGAAAAAACCATGATTGGTTGAGATAATGAGAGGGCTGGGACATTCACGAGGTAGAGAGTCCATTCTGTCACTCAAGGCTTCTCTGTCAAATGGCACATCCTGCTCTCTGCTGCCGTGGATATTTGAAAGATCCATTGGATTTACTCATATTTTCATCATGGACTACATGCAAAGTGTAGCTACAACTTTCAATACCAGTGTTGTGCTGAATACAGCTACTGGTATCAACACAGCTCTGTCTTCTGTGGCTAAAGCAGTCTGGACTGGTTGAAGTCGAGTGGGAAGGATTATTTTGGAAGTGTTTCAGTCTGCCGTGAATCATCATAATCCATACACCAGTAAGAGTCTACAGTTAAAATGCCAAGATAGCTACATGTACATACGTTATTGTCTCAACTGTATGATAAAGTTGTTTTCATTGCTAGATATTGTTAGCTATGGGGAGAACAAGTATTTGATACACTGCCGATTTAGCAGGTTTTCCTACTTACAAAGCATGTAGAGGTCTGTAATTTTTATCATAGGTACACTTCAACTGTGAGAGACGGAATCTAAAACAAAAAAATCATACAATGTGATTTTCTGGATTTAAGTAATTAATTTGCATTTTATTGCATGACATAAGTATTTGATCACCTACCAACCAGTAAGAATTCCGGCTCTCACAGACCTGTTAGTTTTTCTTTAAGAAGCCCTCCTGTTCTCCACTCATTACCTGTATTAACTGCACCTGTTTGAACTCGTTACCTGTATAAAAAGACACCGGTCCACACACTCAATCAAACAGACTCCAACCTCTCCACAATGGCCAAGACCAGAGAGCTGTATAAGGACATCAGGGATAAAATTGTAGACCTGCACAAGGCTGGGATGGGCTACAGGACAATAGGCAAGCAGCTTGGTGAGAAGGCAACAACTGTTGGCGCAATTATTAGAAAATGGAAGAAGTTCAAGATGACGGTCAATCACCCTCGGTCTGGGGCTCCATGCAAGATCTCACCTCGTGGCGCATCAATGATCATGAGAAAGGTGAGGGATCAGCCCAGAACTACACGGCAGGACCTGGTCAATGACCTGAAGAGAGCTGGGACCACAGTCTCAAAGAAAACCATTAGTAACACACTACGCCGTCATGGATTAAAATCCTGCAGCGCACGCAAGGTCCCCCTGCTCAAGCCAGCGCATGTCCAGGCCCGTCTGAAGTTTGCCAATGACCATCTGGATGATCCAGAGGAGGAATGGGAGAAGGTCATGTGGTCTGATGAGACAAAAATAGAGCTTTTTGGTCTAAACTCCACTCGCCGTGTTTGGAGGAAGAAGAAGGATGAGTACAACCCCAAGAACACCATCCCAACCGTGAAGCATGGAGGTGGAAACATCATTCTTTGGGGATGCTTTTCTGCAAAGGGGACAGGACGACTGCACTGTATTGAGGTGAGGATGGATGGGGCCATGTATCGCGAGATCTTGGCCAACAACCTCCTTCCCTCAGTAAGAGCATTGAAGATGGGTCGTTGCTGGGTCTTCCAGCATGACAACGACCCGAAACACACAGCCAGGGCAACTAAGGAGTGGCTCCGTAAGAAGCATCTCAAGGTCCTGGAGTGGCCTAGCCAGTCTCCAGACCTGAACCCAATAGAAAATCTTTGGAGGGAGCTGAAAGTCCGTATTGCCCAGCGACAGCCCCGTAACCTGAAGGATCTGGAGAAGGTCTGTATGGAGGAGTGGGCCAAAATCCCTGCTGCAGTGTGTGCAAACCTGGTTAAGACCTACAGGAAACTTATGATCTCTGTAATTGCAAACAAAGGTTTCTGTACCAAATATTAAGTTCTGCTTTTCTGATGTATCAAATACTTATGTCATGCAATAAAATGCAAATTAATTACTTAAAAATCATACAATGTGATTTTCTGGATTTTTGTTTTAGATTCAGTCTCTCACAGTTGAAGTGTACCTATGATAAAAATTACAGACCTCTATATGCTTTGTAAGTAGGAAAACCTGCAAAATCGGCAGTGTATCAAATACTTATTCTCCCCACTGTAGCTAGTTAGCTAGACAGTTGCATACAGGTACCGTTATAGGTTGCTTCGTCCCGCAACGAGCCATTGGCTAGCTGAGCTGGCCAGTTGCATTTTGCTGCTAATGTTGATTGCTGATGTGCTAAGGCATGCATGACGATAATCTTTTTCATGTTTGCCAGTTTGTCATGTTTAACTAGGGAGGATGGGGGGTTCTACTATGCTATATGGAATTGTTTTAAGAAAGTCATACCAAGGATCATTTAGCTATTTGATTTATAATTTAAAAAAATGTTTTAATTATTTGATGAAAATTAGTTTTGGCCTTACTGCCCATTCAAACGCATTGAATAACAGATTCACTATATGGAACAACAGATAGTCCCAAAAATAAATAAAAGGGAAGTTTGTTCTGAAATGTCAGTCCTACAGTATATCTGAAAGATATAAGAAAGATCAGGAGACATTCATTTATTTATTTCTTTACATGTATTTAACCCCTTATGCACTAAATAGTCTCCATATATACTTCCATAATTTTTTTAACTGGTACCGGGGACCTTCAGACGAGTCTTGTGAGGCCTAGAGCAAAACAACCAACATGTACGTGTTCGTGAGAGTCTCATCTTTCCATAGATGAGTCATATTAGGAGGGGTCATAACTGTTGGGAAACCACAGAGAGACGTTGGCAGATCGGCTGTACCGACTTCAGACGAGTCCCAAGACGCTTGTGGGGGTCTCAGATCAAAACAGAGAACACAATCGTCTTCGTGAGAGTCTCATCTTTCCATAGAGGCCAAACCATTCTGACGCTACAGACGATTTTGTGAGTAGACCGATTTTCGGGATGTCTCATGGTCTGACAAACACCTCTCTAGCTCTGTCACATTTCACCGCAGATGCGGAAGTGCGACATAGAGGATGCGGTGGGATGCATCCAATGCAAAAAAACAGATATCTCGAGCTGAAACGGACATTCTAAAAATCTGTTTTTCGCTTTGTCATGATGGGGTATTATGTGTAGATTTACTTTATTTATTTAATCAATTTTAGAATAAGGCTGTAACGTAACAAAATTTAGAAAAGTCAAGGGGTCTGAATACTTTCTCTTATGCTCTCAGGCTAGATTAGTTTGTTCATAATAACCTGAACCAAAGTTACTCAAAGGATCTTATGATATAGGCCTAAGTCTAGATATTGTTTTTACCTAAGCCTTGTGTTTTAAGTTTTTCCTCATTGTAGGCTACTACAAGTATTTTATTGTTCAAATCTTTTATTTGTTCCAATGTGGATTCTTTAAGAGATGGGTGGGTCTAAGGCTTTAGAGGGTGTGAAAGATGCTAAATGGGCGTAAACAAAAAGCAGCACTGTAGCTGTTCAATGTGAAAGGTTATCTTTATTAAACAACAATAGGCAATTCAATACTGTAAATGTTTTGCCTAGTGGGGTAACTTGGTGAGATAATGTTCAGAGAAGCAATTTTGGTGAAAGTATTCATTTTCTAAATATATGTTTCCCAAGGATTAATGTAGAGCAAGTGTGAAAATCACAGCAAAATGTTTGAATACCTTTTTCTCCTAAATGGGATTATACGTTTATCAACTATTAAAGCAGCATTACTTTCCCATGTTTCCTCCAACTATAGTGGATGATATGCCATTTTGAAGCTCTGAGTCTGTACTTTTATCCAATGTAAAAAAAAACACAATTTCAAATTTTAGAACATAAGACTGAAAATAGATGGTGGGTCACATATGTGCTGCTCATTAAAATGAAGAACTCCTTATCACACCTTCATGGCATCTTTAACACCCGCAGGTGCACTGACATGCTAATATAAATTAGGGGGCTTACTGTGTGTGCGTGTGCATCTGGCGATACTATTGTGTGTACTGGTGCAGTAAGGTGGTGTTTCCTGGTACTGTGATAAATGTGACTCATATTGCGTGTGTCTCACCTGTATGCAGGTGCCTGTGTGTTCTCGACACAGGCTGCAGGACAGGGCCCAGCGGCTGGCGGGGATGTGGGATACCTTGGTAATGGGCTCCATCTTCTCTGGGCAGCCTATACTTACCTGGATACCACGCACACACACACACACACACACACACACACACACACACACACACACACACACACACACACACACACAATGTCAATACAGATGTGTCTTACAAGACATTAATACAGACACTCACAACACCTACATGTATAGGGTTTCCAGAACAGATTTTTTGTTGTTGTATTGAACATGTTTTTACAGATGCTCATCAGGCACTTTGCCTCACAAACATTATACAGACTTTGAGATTGTAAGCAGTTCTTCACTGAATGTCATGTTCTCTGTAAAGTCTATATGACCATCAGGTCATAAAGAGAGCATGCTGCATGCTAAGTATTCCTAGAGCCCAGTGTCCTCCCATGAAGGGCTTTTCCCTTCCGCCCAGCTTCCGACATTCATTCCCCCACATTCATATTCCTCTCTCTGAAAAGAGTCTTTCTGTAAGGCCTCATCCTTCATGCCCAGGCCATAATAACTGCCAGACAATGCTGACTTCCTCCATCCCCTCCTCTCTCTGATAATCCATTAAATACTGTGTGAATCCTCCCCCATTCTGATTGCAGCCATTGAACCAGGCCTTTGACACAGAGAGGAGGGCTATGCTCTCTCGCTCCGCGCAAGCATCACCATCTTCCTTCCCCTCCCTTGCTTTTGTCCTCTCTTGATTAGGATATCCAAGAGTCTTCAAATCTCAAGATGGAGGACTGTGTCTCTTTCCGAGTGTCTTTCTCTGAGTGTGTGTGTGACTTTTCAAATCGCTCCTTCCCCTTATTCCGGCTCCAATTAGTTCATATTTTCAAAAGACAATGAAAAGCTTTCATTTAAAGTGACAATTGGAAATGAGTAGGAAATCGAAGTTGGAATAAGGGCTGCGGAGGGAGGGGGTTTGGAGGGCTGCGGAGAGAGGCGTAGAGCTGCGGGAGCTTCGAGCACTTGAAGACTAAGTGAGTGAGATACAGCCTCAGCTGCAGCCGGACCCTCTCAGAGACACAGTGACACAGTCAAAGGCTCAGCCTCTCCGACTGCCAGATGGAAAGGAGTCCACTGTCTGAACCATTAGTCAGGCTCTGCCCCTCGCCGGCTGACCCAGAGACAAACCACAGGTGAGCACTGAAAGCCCCCCTCATGCTTCACGCCTGTGAAATTCCGCCGTGACTTCTTATTAACTAACACCTCACTGCCTGTGTCTTTAGTGCAGAGAGAGAGAGAGAGAGAGAGAGAGAGAGAGAGAGAGAGAGAGAGAGAGAGAGGAGAGAGAGCGCGAAGGACGCAAATTAATTTCCATTCAAAGACGTTGGAGGGGAAGTAAAACAAACAGAAACAAACGAGAACAACAATAAGAATTAGTCCAATTAAGGGTGACAGAATATAATTATTGCTAAAAGGGTTCAGGACACCAAAAGGCACTTCATTAACGGGGATCTAAGCGTTTAACGCCGGTTTGAGCATCAGGCCTTAGTGCAAACACGTTTGTCTTATTGTCCCAGTAATGTTGATGCTCAAGGTGTGTGTGTGTGCTTGTCTGTTTGGGAGTGGGAGCGTGTGTATTTGCATATATATTAATCATGATCGTGTGTATTGAAAGTGTATAAATGTGTGTGTGTGTGCATGTGTATAATGTGGCTGTGCGTATGAATATGTATGCGTATGTGCTTGTGTGTATGTGTATGTGCCCAGTGGGCTCACCTCGGGGATCCATAAGGCACAGCTGACGTGGACCCACTTAGTTCCACTGCGGGTGGGCTTCAGGGCTCCGCCTCTCTTGGGGCACAGCAGGCATTTGGGTTGCACCCCCAGGGCGCAGGTTCGGCACAGCCAGTTCCCCTGTGGGACCTTCAGGATCCCATAACATGCCTGGGGAGAGACAGAGGGATGGGGGAGGAGAGTGAGAGAGGGATGGAGGGAGGGAGGAGAGACGGAGGGGTGGGGGAGAGGGAAATATGGTGGTGGAGATGGAGGAGAGGAAACAGAGGAGAGGGAAAGAGGAGATGGAGAGAGGGGGAGAGAGAGGGAATGGGAGGAGATGGAGAGGATGAGGGACTATTTTCAAACATGTCAAAACTGTGGTGAACGGAGGTTGATAGAGCTGTATAACTGTCAGGGGATTGTCAAACCAATTAACACCATTCCACCCAATAAAAAAACGGCAGTCTAAAAAACTAAAACATGAGGTTGATGGGTCTATTTCTGGGATGTATTTTTCTTGCTGTTTATAGTTGTCAAATACCCAGAATTCCATTAACAGGGAGAGTTTCTGTACGATCTGACAGTATGTAATTCTTTCCATGACCCCAAAAAACTACAAATCCCCCCATCCCCAATCGCATCCTGACCCCAAAAACACCCTTAATACCGCCCAAACAGATTTAACGCTCACTAAACACGTACACCCTCTTCCAAAGACAAGAAACTCTTAATATCCCCATAACTTCTAATTGTCCCCTCCTCTTCACCCACCTCCACCCAACCCTTATCTGTACCTGGTGTACGCAGATGTTGCACTTGTCACAGAAGACCATCTCGTTGCCGTCTTCTCCCTCTGGGGACCGGCACACGTCACACACCACGTCCTCGTCGTACTCGATGCCCAGGCCCTCCTCCGTCTCGATGGCCTGCTGCATGTTCTCCTCACACTGGCTCTCCAACTCCACCAACACACGCTCCATGGTCAGCTCGTCCAGCTCCGGCAGCGCTGAGGGAGGGAGGGAGGGAAGGAGAGTGAGAGAGTCAGTGTCAGACACAGAAGGTCTGATTCATACATTTGGGAGAGAAGGACAGAGAGTCTGGTAAAGGGTCACAGCTAGTCACATTGCTAAGGCTAAGCCATCACCCTATGGGAATTTCTATCTGGCTCAAGTAACTGGATTGGCACGTGTTTTGTATTGAACTCAACTGTGTGTCTTTCATTTACAGAACATTTTGTACTATTAAACCCCGGCTATAAATGTATCTTGTACTTCTTCAAATTCTTGCCATTTTCCAACTGCCACAACAGAAAGCAAACGTCCATGCGTCAGACCATGTTTTATAACTACTGGTAAAAGGCCTCCCATGGGTTACATACTGTAGAGTGTTCAGTGATTACAGAGTTGTTTAAAAGCAAACCAGGAAGAAGCTGAGTTTAGTTATCCATTAACTTCTGAGCCTGTGACATTTACATCTTGTAAATAGGGAGAGGCTAGAGGAACAAACATTTCAGTGGGAACATTTGTGTGTACGTGCATAACTTTGTGTGGGGGAAAGAGGGAGCAAGAGATAAAGATACATGGAGTGAGGGATGTTGGTAAAGCGAGAGATGGATCGAGAGATCAAAAGAAAGGAAAAGATGGAGCATGCTATATTAGCCTATCGGTGTTGCAATATGGAATTATACCGTAACCCGGCAGCAACCATGCAAGTGCTTGTTTGGTCTTGACATTGGGGTTATGATAAGCAACCCATTTCAGATTAAACACGCCCAATGCACTTTTGGGAAAAAAACTATTTCATAATCTTTTAAAAAGCACAGTAAATAAGCCCGGGCCTGAGGGATTTAAAAATGCAATTCTCTTTCTTATCTATAAGCAAAAGATCAGATTGCAAATAAACCGAATCTGCGATGTGGAGAGAGAGAGATCTTCAGGGTCAGCCACTGTAGTCCAGGCCAGACAGACAGACAGAGAGCGGTTGGTTGGTTGAGACTGGGCTCAACAGTGGGAAGATCCCTCTGTGTGGACATAAAGAGTGCAGGGAGGGGCACCCTTCTGACCCCCAAAACTCCTCTCTCCAACTTCACCACTCCACAATAAAAGAGAGTTGTGGAGTAGTGAAGTTGGAGAGAGGAGAACTGTGTGTGAGAGGGTGAAGTGTTAAGGCACGGACACACCGGTAGCGTTTGCCAGCCGAGAGTACTTAGCACCTCTGAACAGAGTGCCGGCCGTAATTTACAAACCAATTCTACATCTAGAAATGGGCGAAAATGGCAGCAGTCAAACACTAAAACACACACTACGCCGACCGAACGGCGAACGAATGAAGAAGACAGACCCCCCCTGACAGACTGATCAGCACTAACAACCCTCCCTGGCCACAGGCCCTGGCTGCGTCCCAAATGGCGAACGGCAGACCGTCACTCGGTGCGATGTGTTTTCTCCTTTAAATGTGTCTGCAGTTTTGAGTTTTGAGGAAGCAAGATGTCACATTGGAGTAGAGGTACAGTAGTATGGTCCTACTGCAGGATGATCATACAATAGCTTGTAAAACATGCTGATCCACAGTAGCCGAGTAAATGTGAGTGAGGGAGTCGTTTTAGTAGCTTTTGCGTCATTTTAGCCTAAATGCTAAAATTAACAGACGTAACAAATCAAAAGGTTAATAAAGTCCTGTTGATGTTGATTTAAGGTTTTCATTCCAAATGGAAGCCTATTCCCTTATATAGTGCACTACCTTTGACCAGAGCCCTATGGACCCTGGTCAAAAGTAGTGCACTAAATAGGGTGCCATTTGGGACACAGAAGAAGTCTCTCACCCAGTTCCCTGAACTCCTGGTTGACCGTCTCCAGCCAGGACACGTCCATGTCATCCAGGTCATAGCGGCTGTGGGGCTCATCGGTGGTCTTCATGTCCCTCTGGCTCAGCCCCAGGCCAAGCTCACACCCCCGGCCCTGGCCCTGCCCAGACCAGTAGAATGGGATACGCCCCACCTCCGGTAGCATCCTGTCAACACACACACACACACACAGAGAGAGAAAACACACTATTTTTCCTTTTTGTCCATTTGTATTTCATTAACTCTGACTGAAACATGTACAGTGAAAAATGCACAGTAAGGAAATAAACATTTTGGAGGTCAAACATAGATGCTTGGACTTGTGAGTCAGTCAAAGAATCATGGATACATCAATAATCATTCTTCCTTTAAATCAGGGGTACATAGAAACACACTAAAGGCATCAGCATGCTTCAATGGTTGGCGAGAAAAAAGTGTCAACGGTCCCGTTTGTCCATTTTGAGACTCCCTAGCCTGTAGCCACTTCCTCAAAATAGTCAGAATTAATCTAAGATAACTAAAGAAATGTTCATTTTTGACGAGATCTTAGTTGCTCAATTTTACATATACAGTTGATGTCAGAAGTTTACATACACCTTAGCCAAATACATTTAAACTCAGTTTTTCACAATTCCTGACATTTAATCCTAGGAAAAAACTCCCTGTCTTAGGTCAGTTAGGATTATTATTTTAAGAATGTGAAATGTCAGAATAATAGTAGAGAGAATGATTTATTTCAGCTTTTATTTCTTTCATCACATTCCCAGTGGGTCAGAAGTTTACATACACTCAATTAGTATTTGGTAGCATAGCCTTTAAATTGTTTAACTTGGGTCAAACGTGTCGGGTAGCCTTCCACAAGCTTCCCACAATAAGTTGGGTGAATTTTGGCCCATTCCTCCTGACAGAGCTGGTGTAACTGAGTCAGGTTTGTAGGCCTCCTTGCTCGCACACGCCTTTTCAGTTCTGCCAACACATTTTCTATAGGATTGAGGTCAGGGCTTTGCGATGGCCACTCCAATAACTTGACTTTATTGTCCTTAACTTTGAAAGTATGCTTGGGGTAATTGTCCATTTGGAAGACCCATTTGCGACCAAGCTTTAACTTAATGACTGATGTCTTGAGATGTTGCTTCAATATATCCACATAATTTTCCTTCCTCATGATGACATCTATTTTGTGAAGTGCACCAGTCCCTCCTGCAGCAAAGCACCCCCACAGCATGATGCTGCCACCCCCGTGCTTCACGGTTGGGATGGTGTTCTTCGGCTTGCAAGACATCCCCTTTTTCCTCCAAACAAAACAATGGTCATTGTGGCCAAACAGTTCTATTTTTGTTTCATCAGACCAGAGGACATTTCTCCAAAAAGTACGATCTTTGTCCCCATGTGCAGTTGCAAACCGTAGTCTGGCTTTTTTATGGCGGTTTTGGAGCAGCGGCTTCTTCCTAGCTGAGCAGCCTTTCAGGTTACGTCGATATAAGACTTGTTTTACTGTGGATATAGATACTTTTGCACCCGTTTCCTCCAGCATCTTCACAAGGTCCTTTGCTGTTGTTCTGGGATTGATTTGCACTTTTCGCACCAAAGTACGTTCATCTCTAGGAGACAGAACGCGTCTCCTTCCTGAGCGGTATGACGGCTGCGAGGTCCCATGGTGTTTATACTTGCGTACTATTGTTTGTACAGATGAATGTGGTACCTTCAGGCGTTTGGAAATTGCTCCCAAGGATGAACCAGACTTGTGGAGGTCTACAATTTTTTTCCTGAGGTCTTGGCTGATTTCTTTACATTTTCCCATGATGTCAAGCAAAGAGGCACTGAGTTTGAAGGTAGGCCTTGAAATACATCCACAGGTACACCTCCAATTGACTCAAATGATGTCAATTAGCCTATCAGAAGCTTCTAAAGCCATGACATAATTTTCTGGAATTTTCCAAGCTGTTTAAAGGCACAGTCAACTTAGTGTATGTAAACTTCTGACCCACTGGAATTGTGATACAGTGAATTATAAGTGAAATAATCTGTCTGTAAACAATTGTTGGAAAAATGACTTGTGTCATGCACAAAGTAGATGTCCTAACCAACTTGCCATAACTATAGTTTGTTAACAAGACATTTGTGGAGTAGTTGAAAAACGACCTAAGTGTATGTAAACTTCCGACTTCAACTGTAACTAAGATGTTTGGTGCCGTATTTCTCAACAAAATTATGTGCATGAAAACAAGTTGTCTCTCGTTGAATGACAACAAAGACTTCCTACCGTTGACCAATCATCGACGAAGCGGAGATTGGAGTATCTATCCATAGGACCACTTTAAGCCGTACACTCCACAGAGCTGGGCTTTACGGAAGAGTGGCCAGAAAAAAGCCTTTGCTTAAAGAAAAAAAATAAGCAAATACATTTGGTGTTTGCCAAAAGACATGTGGGAGACTCCCCAAACATATGGAAGAAGGTGCTCTGGTCAGATGAGACAAAAATTTAGCTTTTTGCCCATCAAGGAAAACGCTATGTCTAGCGCAAACCCAACACCTCTCATCACCCCGAGAACACCATCCCCACAGTGAAGCATGGTGGTGGCAGCGTCTTGGAATGACATACCCCAAGAGACTTGCAGCTGTAATTGCTGCAAAGGGTGGCTCTACATAGTATTGACTTTGGACATACTATTGACTTTGGGGGGGTGAATAGTTATGCACGCTCAAGTTCTGTTTTCTGTTTGTTTCACAATAAAAAATATTTTGCATCTTCAAAGTGGTAGGCATGCTGTGTAAATCAAATGATACAAACCCCCAAAAAATCCATTTTAATTCCAGGTTGTAAGGTAACAAAATAGGAAAAATGCCAAGGGGGGTGAATAGTTATGCACGCTCAAGTTCTGTTTTCTGTTTGTTTCACAATAAAAAATATTTTGCATCTTCAAAGTGGTAGGCATGCTGTGTAAATCAAATGATACAAACCCCCAAAAAATCCATTTTAATTCCAGGTTGTAAGGTAACAAAATAGGAAAAATGCCAAGGGGGGTGAATACTTTCGCAAGCCACTGTAGGCCTATGTAAGTTACGGTATTAAAAGACTAAACAGGACGCGCTCTTAGACCTCGATGGTGGTTATACAAGGTTACTATACAAATCCTACTAATGATAACGACATTAAATACTTTATAATGATCATAATAATAATAATTGTAATAATAACAATAAGAAGGCGATCTAGAAAAATGAGGGTATAGGAGCGAGAGCTGCGTGCATATTATGTGACACAGGTGCTGTTAGATTACAATATAATTTTTCTGCTGTTTGGAACAGTGTAAACACTAAATACTTTAAGTAATACCAGTCTGTTCTAACGCAAAAATGTTGTAAAGCCTTTATTACAGCATAGCAAAGATTAAACACAGCCCAATCTGTGAAAATGCTTTATCTGACATTTTGCCGTTGCAACAAAACACTCAAACAGGCCACAGAAGCAAGATCTGTCTTATTTCTGTAGATATATATGGATGATTTATAAAGCTAGGCACATTTAACAGTTAGGCTATTGATTATAGACCTAATTAAATTGGAGTTTCCGCTCTCCTCAATTTTCTTAAGCAATTAGACTAAGGCAAGGGCTGTTTCCTCGTCTCTGCTGCTGCTGCCTCCGCCGCATTGTTCTCAATCCCAATACACTGGTACATTTTACTATTATGCACATAGCAACATAGGGAAAGGCGCCTATTCTACGGCGCACTAAAGATTATGTTTCAGAACCGCGGACAGCAACCATATCCAACGCGGGAAATAGCGCATTTGTTATAAAATAATATTAGATTTATTAGTGTTTCCCCATTTTTTTTTTACATAATATAACCATATACAATTTCAGTATCACATGTCTTAGAGTGATGGACTGTGCCATCGCTGTGGCCTCCACAATGGATTAGTCCACTGAGACAGGTGCGAATTAGACAGGTGTCATGTGCACCATGAAAAAAATACAATAATAATAATTGTGACTGCTCGACTAAAGAAATCTCGATCGACCAACAGCCTATCGACCAAACAATCGACCAGTCGACTAAATGGGGTCAGCCCTAACACAGACACACACACACACAAACATGCACACAGACATAAACGTCATACACAGACATGATAACCATCAGACAGTGAGTAACAGTTCCCGGTTATGACAGTCATCATATTTGAGAAGGTTTGGTCACAAAAAATGTCCTAGGTGGCAAAGGTACGGATGGATATTGTCATTTATCAAACCCCCACCTCGTGACCCGCCTGGACATTTCTAACAAATTATAAACAGCTCTCCAAGGTCTACATTGACTGGCATAAGGGGAAAACTGCTGATGCACTACAGTAGACAACCCTGACAGACCAGCCCTACCAGCCCTCCCTGTCCTCTATCCAATACACAGGGCCTGTGTTGTGTTGTGTTGGTCTGCCCAGACATGGGGGGTATATAAGCAGTGTACAGGGAGCCCTAGGCCATGGGGAGAGAGCGTGAGTTTAGCTGGAGTCATCATCTTCTCTGTCTGAGCACCGTGCCTCTCTCTCCCCCCACGGCGCCTCAGGCCCTTTAACTGGGCCATGGGAAATGGGGTCAGGGAATGCAACTTGACCCACTGGGAGGGGAGCCCATAATCGTAAACATTTCTGTAAGGATCGCTCGCTCTCATGCACATACACACAGTCAAATCTACGTTTTTCTCCGCGGACTAAATTGACGGACACGACTAACTGAACTTAACACAGTATTTAATTTGTTTTCATTGTGATCTACTTCAGATTTGTTTGGTTAACACGAGTTGTTGGGGAATAATATATTGTGAATCATTAGTATGCTTGTGTGGAATGGGCATATTGGAATGGTTTTACACACGCAGCGCTTTATTAAATGAACATTGCAAGACTAAGGTCAAATAGGTTCACTTGAATTATTTCCCGGCTGGACAATTTTTTACGCCCGAGGTACAGGAATTTGATAAGTAAACCTATACTATTATTTTGTGACGAGAAAATCAAAAGTTTTTCCATGTGATGCAATTTCTGTTGTGACATTATAGTGATTTTTTTTTTTTAAATTGTCAAATACAAAAATGTAAAATAACTACGTTTCTATCAATGTTCATTTAAGGGGTTTATGAAAAGTTTACATTCCAATACTGACTGTCATGATTTCTTTGTATTTGTCTTGACTTGACTGACTGATGAGACCCACACACAAACAAAAAGGAGAAATCAAAACATTTATCTGGTAGGTACGACCTACCCTGGCACCCCCCAACTAAAACTAAACTCAAGAGTCAAGTCAAAACCGTTACAACACACATCAACGCTTCTTACAGACCGGTACACACCCTAGAGTTTTCCGGTCCTATCAGTTCGCACACAACACACACACACACACACACGGCTGGATACACACACACACACACACACACCTCTTCATCTCCTCCACCTGTACTCAAATCGTGACCTTTAAGTGTGTGGGACGCGGTGTAGTAATAACAGATCTGTCTCTTATCTTAAACAGGTCATATCCTCAACATCACCATGGCTCCTGCCTCACTGCGTCGGAGGGTGGTTAGTGTACAGGCTGTTTACACAGGCACACCGCGTGCGTCCCAAATGGCACCATATTCCTTATGGGCTCAGTCAAAAGTGGTGCACAATATAGGGTATAGGGTGCCATTTGGGACGCAGCCACACTTTGCTCTCCACACTTCCTCCACTTCCCTGGCCGACACATCTGATGTAAAACCATGCAAATAATGTGAGGCCTGAGACATCCCCCTACAGCTGCCTTACTGCTGCTAGCAGCCTGTTGTCTTCATCCTACCACACACACTGTGATCTCCATAAAAAAACGACACTACCCAGCTGGAAAATATCAAATGTGGGTGGTTTACATTGGCGGGGGGAAATCATTTGATACATTTTCATACAGAGTTGTTGTGCCTGATTACGCTTGTTATCTTTTCATTAGATAACCCCCTTATACCGTCCATCGCCCCCCACCCTCCCAGCTTCAATAACTATAATTAAATCCCCAGGCAGGACCAGCCAGCCTAAAGATGTTCAAAGCTAGAGGAAGTTTTGATTGTCTAAAGTGGTGACCAGAAAGACTCATTAGTGGAACTTGCAGAGATGCAGGCAGAAGGTGGCTAACCTACTGCTTCTTCCCTTTTCTCTATCATTTCCAGCGTAGTGTTTCTATGTACAGTGGCTGACTGTAAACTTGTGAGAGTGGAAGGAAACCACAGGGGCGAGGTGAGAGAACGGTGTGTTCTCTCTGGCCAGGATCACATGTCCTGAATACAGGCTACATAAACAATGAGAGAGCGAGGGAGGGAGGGAGAGGGTTAGGGGGAGAGAGTACAGAGAGAGAAAACAGAGACAGACAGTAAGAGAGGACAGAGAGAGACAGTAAGAGAGGACAGAGACAGACAGTAAGAGAGGACAGAGAGAGAAAATAGAGACATACAGTAAGAGAGGACAGAGAGAGAAAACAGAGACATACAGTAAGAGAGGACAGAGAGAGAGAGAAGAGACATACAGTAAGAGAGGACAGAGAGAGAGAGAAGAGGAAGAGAAAGTGGAAAGTGTTGTTCTGGGCTGCCAGACTGGGCGGAGTCACAGTGACGTGGGCAGGAGGGTGAGATGACTCTGGTCAACAGAGATTATGAAACAACAAATCCACAGACAGAACTAACTCAAGATATGAGGGACAGACAGTAAAATTAGAAAAGAGAGGCAAATGTATCCTAGCTACCCATCTTCAGTTAATTGGCCATACATCTTCAACAAGCTGACTATGAAGGGAGCTGTAATAACTATTGTTATTTTGTTGTTGCGCAATCCTTACATAATATCACTTGCAGACAAATGCATGCTGGTATGGAGCCGTGCGGTCTAGTTCAGTGTTTCCCAACAGTACACATTCAGCTCATTGAGGGCTTGATGATTAGTTGACATGTACAATTAGGTGTGCTTGTTCAGGGTTGCAATAAAAATGTGTACTGTTGAGGGTACTCAAAGAACAGGGTTGGGAAACACTGGTCTAGTTGGTAAGAGTGTGGCGCAAGCAACACCAAGGTTGTGGGTTCAACTCCCGCAGTGATCACATGTACTTAAATGTATGCCCTCACTGTAATGTAAGTCACTTAGGATAAAAGTGTTTGCTAAGTAGCATATATTATAAATTAGTAAGGCATTCTAAGGCTATCAGAGCTATAATATTGCTATGTTATTGACTAAATCCTAGGTTCCAAGTTACCATCACTCCTGTCTAAGGAAAGTAATTGCCCACGACAAGAGTGGGAAACTACAAATATTTGTTTTGAGTCCCGGCCTCACAGCAGAGGCAGCTTTGATCCTTATTTGCCCTGTGGAATATTTATCTGGAGCAAGGGAGAGCTGAAATACACACAAGGGGCTCCTGACTCCCAGCTCCTCCATACTGAACACAAGTACATGCTTCCCTTCCCTTTGCTCCACCTCAGACCCAGAGGGGATGTGGCTTTGGGTTTTATTGCACACTGACTGGCCTTGGGGGATCTGGAGTGTGTGTATCTTGCGGCTACTGTACCCTCTGTGTGAGGCTCAGAGATAGAGAGAGAGAGCTACTGTACAAAAGAGGGGCAGTGTGTTAGGAGTGCTAGTGAGTGAGGAGGAAGGACGGGATATAGAATCAGAGAGGGTTAGTGTGGAGAGAGAGAAGGGCCGCAGCATCTCAGGCAGCAGACAAACAAAGCAGATCTTTGTGACTCCCTCTGACCACCACCCCCACTAAGCCAATCAGGTGGCAGACGCGCCGGGCCCAGGGCCGAGTTTGTCCAGTCACGCCTGGGTCTGGCCGCCTGGCCCGGTGTGGACTGGCCAGGGACGAGAAAGTGGGCGAGCATGCTGCCAGGCCAGAGCAGAGAGAGCTAACTCAATCAGCCTGTCTGCAACCCATAGGAACATGTCAGCTCTCATTTTCTCTTCCTACCCACACTACTACGGCACTGTTTGAAAAACTTCTAAAGTGCATCCTTCCTTGAGATGATCACTGATGTATACAGGATTGGATTGGTTTCTCACGGCGTAGCTTTCACAAATCTTAACCAATGTCATAACAGATCAGTGATTTCTACAAGAAAGGAATGACACATTTAAAAAAAGTGTTTGGGCAGGGCCTTGGTTCACACTTCAGGTAGATAGAAGTCCGGGTAGCCATTTGATTAGCTGTTCAGGAGTCTTATAAATTTTTTAAACATTTTTAGTCATTTAGCAGACGCTCTTATCCAGAGCGACTTACAGTTAGTGAATACATATTTATTTTTATTTATTTTTCTACTGGCCCCCCGTGGGAATCGAACCCACAACCCTGGCTTTGCAAACGCCATGCTCTATCAACTGAGCTACATCCCTGCCGGCCATTCCCTCCCCTACCCTGGACGACGCTGGGCCAATTGTGCGCCGCCCATGAGTCTCCCGGTCGCGGCCGGCTGCGACAGAGCCTGGATGGCATGGGGGTAAAAGCTGATAAGAAGCCTTTTGGACCTAGACTTGGCGCTCCGGTACCGCTTGCCGTAAGGTACCAGAGAGAACAGTCTATGACTAGGGTGGTGGAGTCTGACAATTTTGAGGGCCTTCCTCTGACACCGCCTGGTATAAAGGGCCTGGATGGCAGGAAGCTTGGCCCCAATGATGTACTGGACCATACGCACTACCCTCTGTAGTGCCTTGCGGTCGGAGGCCGAGCAGTTGCCATACCAGGCAGTGATGCAACCAGTCAGGATGCTCTCGATGGTGCAGCTGTAGAACTTTGTGAGGATCTTGAGGACACATGCCAAATCTTTTCAGTCTCCTGAGGGGGAATAGGCTTTGTCGTGCCCTGTTCACGACTGTCTTGGTGTGTTTGGATCATGACAGTTTGTTGGCGATGTGGACACCAAGGAATTTGAAGCTCTCAACCTGCTCCACTACAGACCCGTCGATGAGAATGGGGGTGTACTCGGTCCTCCTTTTCCTGTAGTCCACAATCATCTCCTTTGTCTTGATCATGTTAAGGGAGAGGTTGTTATCCTGGCACCACACGGCCAGGTCTCTGACCTCCTCCCTGTAGGCTGTCTCATCGTTGTCGGTGATCAGGCCTACCGCTGTTGTGTCGTCTGCAAACTTAATGATGGTGTTGGTGTCGTACAGGAGGGGACTGAGCACGCACCCCTGAGGGCCCCCGTGTTGAGGATCAGCGTGCCAGATGTGTTGTTACCTACCCTTACACCTGGGGGCGGCCCGTCAGAAAGTCCAGGATCCAGTTGCAGAAGGAGTAGTTTAGTCCCAGGGTTCTTAGCTTAGTGATGAGCTTTGAGGGTACTATGGTGTTGAACGCTGAGCTGTAGTCAATTAATAGCATTCTCAGGTATGTGTTCCTTTTGTCCAGGTGGGAAAGGGCAGTGTGGAGTGCAATAGAGATTGCATCATCTGTGGATCTGTTGGGGCGGTATGCAAATTGGAGTGGGTCTAGGGTTTCTGGGATAATGGTGTTGATGTGAGCCATGACCAGCCATTCAAAGCACTTCATGGCTACAGACGTGAGTGCTACGGGTCGGTAGTCATTTAGGCAGGTTACCTTAGTGTTCTTGGGCACAGGTACTATGGTGGACTGCTTGAAACATGTTGGTATTACAGACTCAGTCAGGGACATGTTGAAAATGTCAGTGAAGACACTTGCCAGTTGGTCAGCGCATGCTCGGAGTACACATCCTGGTAATCCGTCTGGCCCTGCAGTTATGGAGAGTGTGATCACACAGTCATCCAGAACAGCTGATGCTCTCATGCATGCTTCAGTGTTGCTTGCTTCGAAGCGAGCATAGAAGTCATTTAGCTAGTCTGGTAGGCTCATGTCACTGGGCAGCTTGCGGCTGTGCTTCCCTTTATAGTCTGTAATAGTTTGCAAGCCCTGCCACATCCGACGAACGCTGGAGCCGGAGTAGTATGATTCAATCTTAGTCCTGTATTGACGCTTTGCCTGTTTGATGGTTCGTCTGAGGGCATAGCGGGATTTCTTATAAGTGTCCGGGTTAGAGTCCCGCTCCTTGAAAGCGGCAGCTCTACCCTTTAGCTCAGTGCAGATGTTGCCTGTAATCCATGGCTTCTGGTTGGCGTATGTACGTACAGTCACTGTGGGGACGACCTTATCGATGCACTTATTTATGAAGCCAGTGAGTGATGTGGTGTACTCCTCAACGCCATCGGAAGAATCACTGAACATATTTCAGTTTGTGCTAGCAAAACAGCCCTGTAGCTTAGCATCTGCGTCATCTGACCACTTCTTTATTGACCGAGTCACTGGTGCTTCCTGCTTTAGTTTTTGCTTGTAAGCAGGAATCAGGAGGATAGAGTTACGGTCAGATTTGCCAAATGGAGGGCGAGGGAGAGCTTTGTACGAGTCTCTGTGTGTGTGGAGTAAAGGTGGTCTAGAGTTTTTTTCCCTCTGGTTGCACATTTAACATGCTGGTAGAAATTAGGTAAAACGGATTTAAGTTTCTCTGCATTAAAGTCCTCGGCCACTAGGAGCGCCACCTCTGGATGAGCGTTTTCCTGTTTGCTTATGGCCTTATACAGCTCATTGAGTGCGGTCTTAGTGCCAGCATCGGTTTGTGGTGGTAAATAGACAGCTAAGAAAAATATAGATGAAAACTCTTGGTAAATAGTGTGGTCTACAGCTTATCATGAGATACTCTACCTCAGGCGAGCAAAACCTTGAGACTTCTTTAATATTAGATTTCATGCACCAGTTGTTATTTACAAATATACACTGCCACCCCTTGTGGGTAAATCCTTCACGTCAGACTCGTTAAAGAAAAAATCTTTGTCCAGTACGAGGTGAGTAATCGCTGTCCTGATATCCACAAGCTCTTTTCGGTCATAAGAGACGGTGGCAGAAACGTTGTGTACAAAATAAGTTACAAATAACGCAAAAAAACACACACAATAGCACAATTGGTTAGGAGCCCGTAAAAACGGCAGCCATCTCCTCCGGGTGCGCGGATCAGCTGTTTGATCACCCGCACCCGCCCACAATTGCTAATAACCCATCCGCAACCACCCGACTGACTATATGTGTTAAAGTGAAAATCTGAGGCCCGCACCCAACCCTAACCTGCAAATATAGAAAATGCGCTATAAGCTACAGTCAAAGATGGCAGACCAATTTTTTGACAGGGGGTGCAGGATTTATTTTTGCCTGATTTAGATATGTTTCTGCTTATAATTTCCGACATTTTGGTAGGCTATTTTGTTAGTCAACATTGTCTATAATTAGAAGCATGTAGCTTCTCTTTTGTCATTATATGTTGTCCTAGAAGACTAAATAAACCCTTACTCAACAGAATAATGTCATGGATCGAATGCTTAAATCTAGTTGGTGAAGTTCTCTCAGTCATCTTTCACGGAGCAAAGACGTTTAGAGACCGGGGAGAAAATACAATAAAGCAAAAAAAAAAAAAAAGATATTGTGTGGAAAATGTCTAAATGACATCAGTTTGACCGGTTGAAAGTAAAAATACATCTGTGAAAACGACCCAATAAAAAAAAAAATAAGATTTCAGTTTGGCTTTGATGCATATTTTATGTGGTTGAAATACTAATCAGCTTTTATGATGCTTTTATGATGAAGAGAACACCTCTACAGATGATATCTAACTGAGCATTGCATTCTATCAAGAGGCAGAAATAAATAAATAATATTTCTCCACTCCTGTTCCCAAGTCCAAATTTTGCCTACATTTGGTGTATAATTTTACTGCAAGAAATGCTTAATTCTGCAGGAGTTACTATTAAGGCTATAGCCCTATTCGCACGGGACTAGTATTATTAGAGAACATTGGTTATGTATTTATTACCCCAGAATGTCTGTTATTCCAGAGGCGCAATATGTTTTAATGATGCATTTGGTGATGTTCAATTAATTTGCACAAAACATATGAACAAAAGGATTCACTGTGAAAGTCGATACATGTATGCCCTTCATATATAGGCTACGCGCAGCACTTCGTTCAATTTATCGAATCAGTTATTGTTATCTTGCTCAAACCGCGAGCAACACCTGACAAACTCAAAAACAGTAGGTTATTCTGGTTAGTCAATGTCCAGATTTCAGTTTCCATTTAACCCAACTAAACAGTAGGCTACAGTTCCCTTGACATAGGCCTATTTGAAGTCCCGTCTTGTGACTGTCAAATTTGTATAGAGCCTTACAATCATCACACATAACATAGCCAGAACTGCTATCATCCTCTTTTACCAATTCACCAAATCTTTTGCAGACATGACTTTTCTGGCCTCTTTATATTCAACTCTCCTTTCGCAGCTTTTGTCTTATTGAATTAAACTTCCACAATCTCCTTTTTGCCTCCGTTGATTGACGGAAACTTGTACAGTTAAACCCTAGAGTTTAGGCTTATGCAGTAATACCAGATAGCCTCAAATAAAGAAAGAAAAACCTCAATGTAGCCTATATAAATTGCACAATAATTACACATTTATGCATTTTTAAGGTTTGTTTCTCTTTATTCAAACCGCCCGCCACTCACCCGCCCTTCAATCACACAATATTTAATGATGGTAAACCCGTCCGCCCCGCGGATGTAACCGTGGGGACTGCAGGTTGAGTCAACCCGTGCATCACTAGTGTGTGTGTCTGTGTTTTAACTAGCCGCAACATTGACCTGACCTATGCAGGAGAGGAAGAGAATTATTAGAGACGGAAGACCCAGACAGACAGAGACAGACAGACAGAGACAGACAGAGACAGACCCAGACAGACCCAGACAGACAGAGACAGACAGACAGAGACAGACAGAGACAGACAGACAGACAGAGACAGACAGACAGAGACAGACAGACAGAGACAGACAGACAGAGACAGAGACAGACGGAGAAACTGAAATGATCAGAAAGATCCTGTGATACATCAGCAGCTTCCCCAGCAGAGGAAAGTCCCCGCAGAGATAGATAAACAACACAGTGTTTAATGCGAGTCATAGCAACCCTCTCAGTCAGATATGACAGTAAAATGTTCCAGTGACAAAAATGATGAAAGCCCTAGACCCAAAGTAGTGCACTATGTAGGGAATAGGGTGCCATTTGGGATGCATCCCTTTAGTGAAATAGCTTGCTCTGATAACAGAATGAATTGAGTGGGTCAAGTGGAATTTCCGTAATTTCATTCATTCTTTGAAGAACCGGGAAAATAAAATAAAATACTCTTTGCACTTTAAATGTTAATGTTGGATAGTCACTTTGAGAACACAAACAATTTAGCCACACAATGACAACTAGCCTAAACCAAATCAGAATGAGGGGATTTTAAATTATTTATCCAAAAGCACTAGACGAAATCCGTCAGAAAGCAGATCACAACAGCGTCTCTTTTTCCAAAGTCGTCAGGCGTGGCACACAGAGGGTTAACCGGAGCCCCGACTGAGTCTTTTTGTGTTCTGCCATTTTGTGATTCCTTCAGATGCCAATGCGGTCTACTCAGGAATGCCAAGCGTGTTGTCATGGACATGGCTGAGCCATATTAACAACCATATTCCAGTGCCTCTTTACTACAGAGCCACTCTAACAACTAAAAAAATCAGCCTAGCCGGCTAGGATTTTTCGTTTTACTGTGCTTCTACTAGCCTTTTTTCTGTTTTCACCCCATTTGTTTTCTCTTCTTCTTCCCAAAACTCTGGCAGTTACCCTACACAGAAAAATACTAAATCGCAACCCCCCTTTCGCTGTCCTTTTTCCTTACAGAAATGTGCACACTCCCACCCCAAAAAAAAAAAGGGGGGGTTGAAAGTGATTTGTGTTAGGGGCTTGGGGATTGTTTTCATTCACATTTTCCACTGAGTCAGTTGTGAGCCAGGAGACATGGAAGGGAAGGCTGAGAGGCTGCTGCTTCTGCTGCTGCCCAGAGCAGGGCTGGCACCGCGCCAGGACCTTGCTTCAGGTCTCATAGCTCCCTCAATGTTTGCATCCACCTCCTCCCCTTTGTCCCCCCGCCTGCCCGTCCCCCTCCTTTTTGTTGCTAAAACACCGCAGTGTGAAGAAATTCAGCAGAGAGCTAGCTTCCCTGTGTCTGTCCCTTGATTAGGAGGCTGAAGAGGAGGGAGGGAGTGCCAGGCAAGCAGGCAGGGAAGCATCAAGCTAGCCGCTACACAGGCTACGCTTATGCTAACAGTCAGGCTGCTAGCTAGCTAGCGCTTAACAGCTGCTTAGTATGTGTTGAAGACACCCTTCTCACTCGATGTTCCAAAAAGATAAACATTTCACTGTGAACAAACCCTCTAGAGGAAGAACGAATATTTCTTTACATAAACAATTATGCAACATCAGTCTGCAAGAGAGCGAGAAAAGTGAGAGAGAGAGAGAGAGAAAGATGGAGAGAGAGAGAGAGAGAGAGAGAGAGAGAGAGAGAGAGAGAGAGAGAGAGAGAGAGAGAGAGAGAGAGAGAGAGAGAGAGAGAGAGAGAGAGAGAGAGAGAGAGAGAGAGGAGAGAGAGAGAGAGAGAAAGAGAGAGAAGTGGAAACGCCTTCATTGTTTTCTGCGAGTTCCAAATCCTTCTTGCAGGACACACATTCATTTCTGTGTACAGCAGCTGTACATCTCATTTATATGTATTCCACCATTCATATTCAATAAAACAGGTAGAAGAAAATAAGGGAGTGCAAGGCGTTGGAAAACATGTTGAGAGGGGTTTTATCTATCAGCACTGCATGATCTGTGGGTGGGGGTGTGTGTGCATGCGCACGGGGTGTTTATGAAAATGAAAGTGTGTCAGTGCTTATGTACCACAAGTTTCTATTCAATGCACCTGCATATTGTTTTGCACCTGCACATTTGTGCGCGCGCGTGGTTGTCGAGCAAGAGAAAGCAAGCTATTGCTCATGTTCTGAGAGCCTGAGTCCTCATTACATGTATAGACTGTATTCACAAATTGGAGTGTGTGTGTGTGTGCTGTGTTCTCATGTATGTGTGTGCACATGCCTGCCTGTTTGTGTAAGAGATTAGGCTACATGTTACAACTTCCTGGTAGAGATGGTGATCTAACAAAGGAGGACCAGTTCTCAGAAAGCTCTGTTCCCATTAGTGCTCTTTTCCAGGTAAAGCACCATAAAACAGCCAGGCAGGCATTGCATTCATCCACCAATCATCTCCACGCAGTAAGTGGATGAAAATGTATGGCATAAAGAGTGGAGTTCTTGAATTGGGCTGCTACAAAGTACCGAAATCTGGAATGTTCTACTGCTTGTGTACTGGCACCTCATACAGAATATTGGTTTTTTTTAAAATACCGGCACCCAAAATGAGTACCGTGCCCCTATGTACCATGGTCAAAAGTATTTCTCAGTTGGTGCTGGAAAACATATGCCGATCATGAATATTAACTAACTGGGAGCGCTAAACACGCCGAGCTCTTTTCATGTCGTCATAGTAAAGTAGAGAGGGGCCTTTGCATGGAAGTTTCTGGAGGGAATATCTAACTCACAATAAGCTGTTCTCCTTATTTGCTTCATTGTGAACACTTTAACAACTGGTCAAATCCCTGGGGAGCACAGGTGATGAGGAGTGGACTTCGCTGCTGTTGCTTGCCTTTCTCTGCCATTTTTCCAACTTTTCATGATGGTGACATAGTGGTGGAGAGTCGACTCCAAAATAATTGATTCCTCGACTCCTTGCACGTCGACTACCGGTGTCGACTTCCATTTCTGAGTGTCAAGATTCGATTCCACTAGGAATCGACTCCTAAGATTCAGTATTTTTGGAACGGAGGAGACTGATTAGTTGCCGTACTTCCGAGAACACAAACACTTGCATCTATCATAGCGAGCTAGCGAGGGACGGAGAGAGAGGGGAGGGGTACAGTAGAGGCAGGTCGGCCACCAGGCAGACATTCAGAGCCGTGCACTAGGCCTATCTATCGGCAATCGTAAGCTGTATCTCGCAATTTCTTGGCTTGCAATGTCTCTCAAATTCAGTAAAGCAGGGCCTATCATCAATGAATAAGCTAGGATATTCCACAGACTGAACACACACTCGCATCATTAGCGAAGAGAAAGAGCAGGGGTATAATCATTAGTCCAAACAGTTGCAAAACGGAACAACTAAAACGTAGGTTTCTACTGGACAAATTCAGGTATGTCCCTCTGTTTCATTCCGATTGCTTCCATTTAAGAAACGTTGTGCAACAGAATCAGCGTAATGAATACACCACAGGCGAGCCAGCGCGAGGGAGAGAGAGGGGCCAGGCAGAAAAAAACATGGTGCACATACAGTGCCTTCAGAAAGTAATCACACCCCTTGACTTTTTCCACATCTTGTGTTAAGAGCCTGACTTTAAAATTGATTAAATTTAGATTTTGTTCCACTGATCTACACACAACACCCCACAATGTCAAAGCGGAGTTTTGTTTTTAGAAATGTTTCAAATGAATAAGAAATTGAAAGCTGAAATGTCTTTAGTCAATAAGTATTCAACACCTTTGTTATGGCAAACCTCAGGAGTAAAAATGGCTTAACAAGTCACAAAATAAGTTGCATGGACTCACTCTGTGTGAAGTAATAGTGGATAAGATGATTTTTGAACGATTACCCCATCTCTGTACCCCACACATACAATTATCTGTAAGGTCCCTCAGTCAAGTAGTGAGTTTCAAGCAAAGATTCATCCACAAAGACCGGGGAGGTTTTCCAATGCCTCGCAAAGAAGGGAGCTTATTGCTAGATGCAACAACAAAAAAAGCAGACACTGAATATCCCTTTGAGCATGGTGAAGTTATTAATTACACTTTTGATGGTGTATCAATACACCCCGTCACTACAAAGACACAGGTGTCCTTCCTAACTCAGTTGCCGGAGAGGAAGGAAACCACTCTGGGATTTCACCATGAGGCCTATTGTGATTTTAAAACAGTTACAGAGTTTAAATGGCTGTGATAGGAGATAACTGAGGATGGAACAACAACATTGTAGTTACTCAACAATCCTAACCTACATGACAGAGTGAAAAGAAGGAAGTCTGTACAGAATAAAAAAATATCTGAAATATGCATCATGTTTGCAATAAGGCAAGTAATACTGCAAAGAATGTGGAAAAGAAATGAACTTTTTGTCCTGAAAACAAAGCATTATGTTTGGGGCAAATCCAACACAACACATCACTGAGTACCACTCTTCATACAGCATTTTCAAGCATGGTGGTGGCTGCATCATGTTATGGATATGCTCATCATCGGCAAGGACTAGGGAGTTTTTTGGGGGGATAAAAAGCAACGGAATATAGCTAAGCACAGCCAAAATCCTAGAGGAAATCCTGGTTCAATCTGCTTTCCAACAGACACTGGGAGACAAATTCACCTTTCAGCAGGACAATAACCTAAAACACAATGCCAAATATACACTGGATTTGCTTACCAAGACGACATTGAATGTTCCTTGGTGGCCCAATTACAGTTTTGACTTAAAATAGCCTTGAAAATCTATGGCAAGACTTGAAAATGACTGTCTAGCAATGATCAACAAACAACTTGACAGAGCTTGAAGAGTTTAAAAATAATAAATGGGCAAATATTGTACAATCCAGGTGTGCAAAGCTCTTAGACTTACCCAAAAAGACTCACAGCTGTAAACGCTGCCAAAGGTGATTCTACCATGTATTGACTCAGGGGGTTAAATACTTATCTTTACCTGGTTAAATAAAGGTGAAATAAAATAAAAATCTAATGAAGATATTAGTGTTATATTTTTCATTAAGAAAAAAAGAAAATTATACTTTGACGTTTTAGTATTTTGTGTAGATAAAAAAATTACATCAATTTTTATGCCAATTTGTAACACAACAAAATGTGGAAACGGTCAAGGGGTGTGAATACTTTCGTTACCCCCCACACTGCCCATAACACAGCGGTCAGAAGCAGCGTGGCGGAGCAGGTGATCACATAGCTAATTGTGTCATCCGAACCGCCTCGTTTCCAACTGCCTTATCATCCATCTCTATTAATCTGGTTTGTTTAGTTTATCAGTATAATGATACAGTAGAGCACACTGTAGCAGCATGACCCCTTTCTAGACCTGGTTTCAAATACTGCTGGAAATCATTTACAATACTTGATCTGTGCTTGATTGAGCTTGCCTGGCTTAATGGACTAATAGAATAATCCCAAAACTGCAACCCCTGCCCATCTGTCACTCCAGGCAGGCTAGAGCAAACTCTCAAAGTATTTGAAAGATTTCAAATTGTATTTGAACCCAGGTCTGCCTCTCTCCTCTCTGATTTCTCCATTAGCCTCTCATCTCATGAGCTGCCTGGGGTTCAGTCACAGTCAGACGTTCTAAATACCCCACTTATAACGGGGCCACATGCAGCGTCGTCACGTTGGTATGTGTTTTTGGTTCCCTAACCTCTTCCTATGCAGCTGTGGCACAGCACTCTGTAGTACAGAGCTAACTGACACCTGGCCTGGCCTGTAGTAAGAGGGGGGTCCCACCAACAGTCTCTGCCCCCTCTTCCTGCATTCCTCTCCCTGTCTGAGACACTTCCAGGCAGCCAGCCCACCACACCACACCAGACCTTTTGGGGGGTTCAGTAACTGTGAAAACTTTGAGATTAACAAAATACCTTACTCAGTGCAGCAGTACTTTTCTATTTTCCGGATCTAGGCAACTGTACTGTATGAACAATAGTGCTGAGCGATTTGTTATTTTTGAGGTCAGTTCGTTTTCAGTTAGAATATAGAAAAAAAATCACGGTTTTCGGTTTGGATTATAATTTTTTAAAACATTAAATGCACTATGCATTATGTGGGATGAATGCTGTAATAGAATACAATAATTCATACAAGCCCTTACTGCTTATCATTTATTAAAGTTGCAATATGTAACTTTTTTGACAACCTCACCAAATGTACATAGAAATGTTAGTTATAGATCTGTCAGTCATTGAAAACAAGTCTAAGGAGCGGTAGGTCTGTTCTATGTGCGCTATTTCTATGCTTCCCATTCTTACATTTACTTTTGGTTTTGTACACCAGCTTCAAAACAGCTGAAAATACAATAATTTTGGTTATGTAAAATATATTTCACAGGCGTTTAGATTCTCTACACGATACTTGCTGTTTTTGTCACATAAACTGAAATTAGGCCGAACAATTAGAATTTTAGCAACCAGGAAATGGCTGAGCGATTTCTGCATAGTGCATCTTTAACAATTTATTCACATAACTTACAATTATTTAAGTTGTGTATACTACATGTTTTATTTGATGACTTCATTATTTCATTCCAAGTCATCATCTCATCTCTATAGAGCTGTTTCCTACGCTGTCTGACAAAATCACTATTTCAGTAGTTCTTCAAAGTAAAAGCATACTTTTATAATAGAATACCAACTATCAATCACTTAGATCATGTTTTTCAGGTAGAGATAACTTGCAAAGCAACAGCTCTCTATCCCTCTCGATCGCGTGTCTTCTGTCTCTTCTCTCCCTCCCCTTGTCCGTGTCTGTCCCACACAGACCGGAAAAGTAGGCGCGTAATGAATTAAGGTCACTGTAGTTAATTACTATGTTTTCTATGCTAAACTATGTTGAACAGTTCACACTTGATCAACACTACCAGTCAAAAGTTTGGGCTCATTCAAGTTTTTTTTTTTTTTTTTATGTTTTACATTGTAGAATAATAGTGAAGACATAAAAACTATGAAATTACGCATATGGAATCATGTAGTAACCAAAAAAGTATTAAACAAATCAAAATATATTTTATATTTGAAATTCTTCAAATAGCCACCCTTTGCCTTGATGACAGCTTTGCACACTGTTGGCAGTCCCTCAACCAGCTACACCTGGAATGCTTTTCCAACAGTCTTGAAGGAGTTCCCACATATTAATGGACTGCGTTGTGCCATGAGGTGTTGCTTTATTCGTTTTTTGAAACCAGGTTTGCTGTTCACTTGCGCTATATAAAAGATGGAAGGCAGTTCCATGCACTCATGGCTCTGTATAATACTGTATGTTTCCTTGACTTTGTTCTGGACCTGGGGACTGTGAAAAAAACCCTGGTGGCATGTCTCAAATCAAATCAAATCAAATTGTATTGGTCACATGCGCCGAATACAACAGGTGCAGACATTACAGTGAAATGCTTACTTACAGCCCTTAACCAACAGTGCATTTATTTTTAACAAAAAAAGTAAAAATAAAACAACAAAAAAAGTGTTGAGAAAAAAAGAGCAGAAGTAAAATAAAATAACAGTAGGGAGGCTATATATACAGGGGGGTACCGGTGCAGAGTCAATGTGCGGTGGCACCGGCTAGTTGAGATAGATGAAGTAATATGTACATGTGGGTAGAGTTAAAGTGACTATGCATAAATAATTAACAGAGTAGCAGCAGCGTAAAAGGATGGGGTGGGGGGGCAGTGCAAATAGTCCGGGTAGCCATGATTAGCTGTTCAGGAGTCTTATGGCTTGGGGGGTAGAAGCTGTTGAGAAGTCTTTTGGACCTAGACTTGGCACTCGGTACCGCTTGTCGTGCGGTAGCAGGGAGAACAGTCTATGACTAGGGTGGCTGGAGTCTTTGACAATTTTGAGGGCCTTCCTCTGACACCGCCTGGTATAGAAGTCCTGGATGGCAGGAAGCTTGGCCCCAGTGATGTACTGGGCCGTACGCACTACCCTCTGTAGTGCCTTGCGGTCGGAGGCCAAGCAGTTGCCATACCAGGCGGTGATGCAACCAGTCAGGATGCTCTCGATGGTGCAGCTGTAGAATTTTTTGAGGATCTGAGGACCCATGCCAAATCTTTTCAGTCTCCTGAGGGGGAATAGGCTTTGTCGTGCCCTCTTCACGACTGTCTTGGTGTGTTTGGACCATGATAGTTGTGATAGTGTTGAGGATCAGTGTGGCAGATGTGTTGTTACCTACCCTTACCACCTGGGGGCGGCCCGTCAGGAAGTCCAGGATCCAGTTGCAGAGGGAGGTGTTTAGTCCCAGGATCCTTAGCTTAGTGATGAGCTCAGAGGGCACTATGGTGTTGAATGCTGAGCTGTAGTCAATGAATAGCATTCTCACGTAGGTATTCCTTTTGTCCAGGTGGGAAAGGGCAGTGTGGAGTGCAATAGATTGCATCATCTGTGGATCTGTTGGGGCGGTATGCAAATTGGAGTGGGTCTAGGGTTTCTGGGATAATGCTGTTGATGTGAGCCATGACCAGCCTTTCAAAGCACTTCATGGCTACACACGTCAGTGCTACGGGTCGGTAGTCATTTAGGCAGGTTATCTTAAGAGTCCTTGGGCACGGGGACTATGGTGGTCTGCTTGAAACATATTGGTATTACAGACTCAGTCAGGGACATGTTGAAAATGTCAGTGAAGACACTTGCCAGTTGGTCAGCACATGCTCGGAGTACACGTCCTGGTAATCCGTCTGGCCCTGCGGCCTTGTGAATGTTGACCTGCTTAAAAGTCTTACTCACATCGGCTACGGAGAGCGTGATCACATAGTCATCCGGAACAGCTGGTGCTCTCATGCATGCTTCAGTGTTGCTTGCCTCAAGCGAGCATAGAAGTGGTTTAGCTCGTCTGGTAGGCTTGTGTCACTGGGCAGCTCGCGGCTGTGCTTCCCCTTTGTAGTCTGTAATAGTTTTCAAGCCCTGCCACATCCGACGAGCGTCAGAGCCAGTGTAGTACGATTCAATCTTAGCCCTGTATTGACTCTTTGCCTGTTTGATGGTTCGTCGGAGGGCATAGCGGAATTTCTTATAAGCGTCCGGGTTAGAGTCCCGTTCCTTGAAAGCGGCAGCTCTACCCTTTAGCTCAGTGCGGATGTTTCCTGTAATCCATGGCTTCTGGTTGGGGTATGTACGTACGGTCACTGTGGGGACGACATCATCGATGCACTTATTGATGAAGCCAGTGACTGATGTGGTGTACTCCTCAATGCGGTCTGAAGAATCCCGGAACATGTTCCAGTCTGTGCTAGCAAAACAGTCCTGTAGCTTAGCATCTGCGTCATCTGACCACTTTTTTATTAACCGAGTCACTGGTGCTTCCTGCTTTAGTTTTTGCTTATAAGCAGGAATCAGGAGGATAGAGTTATGGTCAGATTTGCCAAATGGAGGGCGAGGGAGAGCTTTGTATGCGTCTCTGTGTGTGGAGTAAAGGTGGTCTAGAGTTTTTTTCCTCTGGTTGCACATTTAACATGCTGGTAGAAATGAGGTAGAACGGATTTAAGTTTCCCTGCATTAAAGTCCCCGGCCACTAGGAGCGCTGCATCTGGATGAGCGTTTTCCTGTTGATTTATGGCCTTGTACAACTCATTCAGTGCAATCTTAATGCCAGCATTGGTTTGTGGTGGTAAATAGACAGCTATGAAAAATATAGATGAAAACTCTCTTGGTAAATAGTGTGGTCTACAGCTTATCATAAGATACTCTACCTCAGGCGAGCAAAACCTCGAGACTTCCTTAGTATTTGATTTTGTGCACCAGCTGTTGTTTACAAATATACACAGACCGCCACCCCTTGTCTTACCGGAGTCAGCCGTTCTATCCTGCCGATGTAGCGTATAGCCCGCTAGCTGTATGTTATCATTGTCGTCGTTCAGCCACGACTCGGTGAAACATAGGATATTACAGTTTTTAATGTCCCGTTGGTAGGATAACCGTAATCTTAGGTCATCCAATTTGTTATCCAATGATTGAAGATTGGCTAATAGGATTGATGGAAGAGGCAGTTTACTCGCTCGCCGTCGGATCCTTACAATGCACCCCGATCTACGTCCACAATATCTCTGTCTCTTCCTCACGCGAATGATGGGGATTTGGGCCTTGTCGGGTGTCTGTATGATATCCTTCGCGGCCGCCTCGTTGAAGAAAAAATCTTCGTCCAATACGAGGTGAGTAATCGCTGTCCTGATATCCAGAAGCTCTTTTTGGTTATAAGAGACGATGGCAGAAACATTATGTACAAAATAAATTACAAATAACACGGAAAAACACACATAATAGTACAAATGGTTAGAGGGCTGTAAAACGGCAGCCATCTTCTCCGGCGCTGTTGTTCTGGTGGGGTAAGTCTGTGTGTCAGTGCTGTGTGTCTTGGCTCTTTCCAGAACAGCTACCTTGTTCTTGAAACTCAGGAACTTGACCACGATCGGCCTGGGCCTGTCACCTGGGCCGGTGGTGGGTTTTCCAGTCCTGTGGGCGCGCTCCACCTCAATCTTCCTGTGGTCAATCTTCAGTTTCTCTGAGATCATTTCCCTCACTTTTTCCTCAGACTCAGTCCAGGTTTCATGTGGAGATTCTGCAATTCCGTCCACAACAACGTTGTTCCGCCTTAATTGTCCTTCGAGATAATCGGACTTCTCCGATTATCATGGATTCACATACAGAACTGATGTCCTCTCTCAATGATTTACAGATTGCTGTTTAAACTCATCAAGATGACCCTGGGAGAACTGCAAACTGTTCCTCAGGTCTTGGACCTGTCTGGTCAGGTCATCCATTATTTTATTAGCTGACTCCACCAGTATTTGGACACAACACTTGAAGCTATTTTCTTGTTGTAACAACTGCTTGTAGAACTCTTTTTGTTCGTTTAAAAGATCCCTCATCTGTGATAGAGAGACACACCACTGTCACCAATGGTATTCCCGCTGGCTTTGGTCTTTGTCATGGTAGCAACGTAGGTTACGCTGTTACTCCTTGCAGTTCCAGACAGGGCAGGTCGCAGGGAAGACTGGAAACAACAACAAACAGCAGGAATCTAGACAGCCACAATGGCTAACCGCGTTGCGGGCTGCGTTCAAGCCCTCAAGAAAACCCTGCTAGCTTGATAGGCAGCTAGCTAGCAGCTACGCCAAGCAGCTCCTCAGACCGGCCTTTGTTGGCAGGATCACTGGACAGATAGTAGCGGTCCCAGCAACTGATGTGTCGCGGGATCCAAACTCAAAAGGTAGCTAGCAAGTAACCAAACTTTTTCAATAGACTTTCAAAACAACAAACTCTCCCTCATTCCCAGTTCAACAGGAAGTGACGCAAGTTGAAGGGAGACAAGGAAGAGGAATTGATGCCACTTTCAGACTATAGAGATGCAACAACTCAAGGAAGGCTGCTAGGCCCTGTGTGGCATGCGTTTAGTCTGTCTGGTCTGGCTGGGCCCTGTGTGGCACGCGTTTAGTCTGGTCTGTGGTGCAGTCCTTCACTTCATTTCTCTGAGAGGAAGGTGTATTTTTAACCATTACCGTCATGCCTCTCCTCTGTCATGCCTCTCTCTCTACTCTTTCTCTCTCTATCTACAAAAACACAGTGAGGCGGTGTTTATCCAAAACAAAGCATAGGGACAATGCAGCAAAACGGAACACCGCAGCCACCAACAGGAAGAAGAAACAACACGACTACGCCACCTCATAGAGAAAAGAGAAAAAACACAACACCAAACCTTGATTGAAGGAGGAGAATGGGAGGATGGAGGAGTAGAGAAGAAAGAGAGGAGAAGGAGAGGCTGAACGAAAGACTGCAGAGCTGTGCGTGGTAGTGGCAGGATCTTTAAAGAGAGAGCTGAGACGTTGGGGTCTGCTGGGTAACACAACCCTCGTAAACAATATTTATTCTCCTTAAAGCGGGGAGGCATAAGTGACTGGCCAGGGTGCTTTGGCATCCCTGATGAGGTCATTAAAGAGAATGGCTTCCCGTTGCCAGCTATGTTTTGCTGGATGAGGAAGTGTAGTGAGTGAGTGAGATTTGTTCTGCTTAGAAAAGTATTTGGCGGGCCACCTAAGTGTTTTTTTTTTTCAGTCTGCCTAAGTCCAACCCAGGGAAGAAGGACTGCCCCCTCTCATTGAAGCCAAGAAGTTCAAGGACGACCGCGGTACTGCAGACATTGTTTGCAGAAAACAGGATACCCCATTATAGTGAATGGGAAAATTGCAATTTTTGTGGTCAATCTTTCATGTAAATAAACCTTTTTTTAAGACAATCACGATGGTACCAATAATTGCTTCTATTACACCAGATGCATGTCCTTGAACCGATTATTTTAAAATCGCACACAGAAGAAGTTAAGGATAATTTAGTTGCTAATGGCAGCCTGCAATTAGCCTGGCTGATGAGACTACACAGAAAATAGCTGTGACCCACTTGGTCTGGACAGGAGGCTGTGTAAAATTCAATATTTGCTCAGAATTTGAGAAAACTTTTTGTTTTCGCAACACCCCACACGCTTCCTTGTCAATTTGCTATGCCCCCACTAGAGAGGTAAACAAGCCAAGCTAAAGATAGTCTAGCTGGGCTAGCTAGCTAAGAACTGTGGGGATAAATACTCTGATGGAGCTTTCTGAAAAGGAGATGGAGACACGACACTGTCAGATCGTAACGACCAATTTAGGGATTTAATTAAAACAGGACTAAATTGGAGCATTTTCAAGCCTTTGTGCGAGAGGGGGATGTATTGTCACCTCGCCAATGGGCTTTGGGGAAAAGCCTAATTTACCAGCTAGCTAGTTCTAGTCTTCAAAAAGCTAGGAAAACAACCTCCAATTCTGACAGTCGTGTCCCCGCTAAAGGCTTTGGTGGACGGAGGACGAAATCCGCGAACCAACAGCCCTGTGTCTCAGAGCAGTGTTTGTGGCAGAAGACAAGAACACTATGTGTGAGGGTGCATGCGACCTTGTCTTCAGAAGTCCGGAGAGCTGGTTGGGGAAGTCCGGGAGAGATGTGTTGGCCTCAGTCCTACACAACTCCAAAATCATTGGAATCGTTGTGGATGAAGTCCATATGACCTAAATATGGTATGAACAATGACCTAGGACTGTACTTCAACGGTATAGAATAGCACTGCGATGGATACATGTAATGTCGGAATGGAAATTATAGTGATGACATTCCATTGAATAATTGAAAGTTTTGTATTTCTACAAACGTAATAAGTAAGAAGTGTTTGTTTGCTTGAAATGTTTGCATGATAGGCCTATAAGACATTGAGTAGCCTGAATAAAGTCATAGAACTGCATCATAAATGAATGGGTGACAGGCAGCACAAGGGCTGAAAGAGGCACTACAGAAAGTACTTTTACTGGATTCAACTATGGGAACCCCACACATAACATTTGCTTATGCAAGAACTACTAGCATTATAATCAAATGTGCTTCAATATCTTTATATTGTTCCCACCTACACATTCATTCTGAATGAGGATGGAAATTAAGAATCTATAGCCTATTTTTATCACAGTTTTTCCTATTTTGTTGCATTACAACCCATAATTTAAATGGATTTTTATTTTGGATTTCATATAATGGACATACACAAAATAGTCCAAATTGGTGAAGTGAAATGAAAAAAATAACTTGTTTCAAAAAAGTCAAAAAAATAAATAATGGAAAAGTGGTGCGTGCATATGTATTCACCCCCTTTGCTATGAAGCCCCTAAATGAGATATCGTGCAACCAATTACCTTCAGAGGTCACATAATTAGTTAAATAAAGTCCACCTGTGTGCAATCTAAGTGTCACATGATCTCAGTATATATACACCTGTTCTGAAAGGCCCAGAGTCTGCAACACCACTAAGCAAGGGGCACCACCAAGTAAGCGGCACCATGAAGACCAAGGAGCTTTCCAAACAGGTCAGGGACAAAGTTGTGGAGAAGTACAGATCAGGGTTGGGTTATAAAAAAAAATATATACGAAACTTTGAACATCCTACGTAGCACCATTCAATCCATTATTAAAAAATTGAAAGAATATGGCACCACAACAAACCTGCCAAGAGAGGGCCACCCACCAAAACTCACGGACCAGGCTAGGAGGGCATTAATCAGAGAGGCAACAAAGAGACCAAAGATAACCCTGAAGGAACTTCAAAGCTCCACAGCGGAGATTGGAGTATCTGTCCATAGGACCACTTTAAGCCGTACACGCCACAGAGTTTGGCTTTACAGAAGAGTGCCCAGAAAAAAGCCATTGCTAGAAGGATTAAGGTAAGGGCTTCGTGATGGCCACTCCAATACCTTGACTTAGTTGTCCTTAAGCCATTTTGCCACAACTTTGGAGGTATGCTTGGGGTAATTGTCCATTTGGAAGACTCATTTGCAACCAAGCTTTAACTTCCTGACTGATGTCTTGAGATGTTGCTTCAATATATCCACATCATTTCCCTTCCTCATGATGCCATTTATTTTGTGAAGTGCACCAGTCCCTCCTGCAGCAAAGCACCCCCACAGCATGACGCTGCCACCCCCATGCTTCACTGTTGGGATGGTGTTCTTCGGCTTGCAAGCACCCCCCTTTTTCCTCCAAACATAACGATGGTCATTATAGCCAAACAGATCTATTTCTGTTTCATCAGACCAGAGGACATTTCTCCATAAAGTAAGATCTTTGTCCCCATGTGCAGTTGCAAACCGTAGTCTGGCTTTTTTAATGGCGGTTTTGGAGCAGTGGCTTCTTCCTTGCTGAGCGGCCTTTCAGGTTATGTCAATATAGGACTCGTTTTACTGTGGATATAGATACTTTTGTACCAGTTTCCTCCAGCATCTTCACAAGGTCCTTTGCTGTTGTTCTGGGATTGATTTGCACTTTTTGCACCAAAGTACGTTCATCTCTAGGAGACAGAACACGTCTCCTTCCTGAGCGGTATGACGGCTGCGTGGTCCCATGGTGTTTATACTTGCGTACTATTGTTTGTACAGATGAACGTGGTACCTTCAGGCATTTGAAAATTGCTCCCAAGGATGAACCAGACTTGTGGAGGTCTACAATTTTTTCCCTGAGGTCTTGGCTGATTTCTTTTGATTTTCCCATGATGTCAAGCAAAGAGGCATTGGGTTTGAAGGTATACCTTGAAATACATCCACAGGTACACCTCCAATTGACTCAAATGATGTCAATTAGCCTATCAGAAGCTTCTACAGCCATGACATCATTTTCTGGAATTTTCCAAGCTTTTTAAAGGCACAGTCAACTTAGTGTATGTCAACTTCTGACCCACTGGAATTGTGATAGTGAATTATAAGTGAAATAATCTGTCTGTAAACAATTGTTGGAAAATGTACTTGTGTCATGCACAAAGTAGATGTCCTAACCGACTTGCCAAAACTATAGTTTGTTAACAAGAAATTTGTGGAGTGGTTGAAAAAGGTGTTTTAATGACTCCAACCTAAGTGTATATAAACTTCCGACTTCAACTGTAGCTCTATTAAAAAGAGGATCCCATCAGCTTTCTATAGCCTAGGCCTACTATATTTATTTCTCAACTTCTGTAATATTAAGCACATTGCTTCTCTTTACAACAAGAATATAGCCTACCTGGCTGGCATGAAAATGAACCACTGGAAAAGCGTCCTCCATTCGCTATTTAAGTGCATAGATTACATGTATTTGTTTCCACTGCCCAGTTTCGAGACAGGTGCATGATAATGGTCCATGTTTCAAGACCGGTACACGATAATGGTCCGTTCTAAATCAAAACAAATTTCACACATGTAAAGACAAGATTAAATCAAGAAGAGTGATGGGTGACAATATTAGCCTATCACTTGTGATTGATATATCATCACTTGTAAATGACACTCAGCTTAAGGCAAGAAACACGCATGCTTTTTATTGCGACTTTTTCAAATCGTAGTCGCACACCTCATGTAGCCTAGCCCACAAGCCTATATGTTTTGAAAGGTTTGTATCACAACTAAAGTGGCCAAATAACTTCTTAAAATGAAGCACATTAATCCGCTTTACAACGGGTGAAGAGCCTAACTGACATACAGTGCATTGGGAATGTATTCAGACCCCTTCCCTTTTTCAAAATTTTTGTTACGTTACAGCCTTATTCTAAAATGGATTACATGTTTTTTTTTCTCATCAATCTACACACAATACCCCATAACGACAAAGCGAAAACAGGTTTTTAGACATTTTTGTAAATGTATTAAAAATAAAAAACTGAAATACCTTATTTACATAAGTATTCAGACCCTTTGCTATGAGACTTGAAATTGAGCTCAGGTGCATCCTGTGTCCAGCACTCCACCAATCAGGCCTTTATGGTAGAGTCACCAGACGGAAGCCACTCCTCAGTAAAAGGCACATGCAGCCCGCTTGGAGTTTGCCAAAAGGCACCTAAAGGACTCTCAGACCATGAGAAACAAGATTCTCTGGTCTGATGAAACCAAGATTGAACTCTCTGGCCTGAATGCCAAGTGTCACGTCTGCAGAAAACCTGGCACCATCCCTACGGTAAAGCATGGTGGTGGCAGCATCATGCTGTGGGGATGTTTGTCAGCGGCAGGGACTGGGAGACTAGTCAGGATAGAGGGAAAGATGAACGGAGCAAAGTACAGAGAGATCCTAGATGAAAACCTGATCCAGAGCATTCAGGACCTCAGACTTGGGCGAAAGTTCACCTTCCAACAAGACAATGACACTGAGCACACAGAATGAATGTCCTCGAGTGACCCAGCCAGAGCCCGGACTTGAACCCGATCGTTCATCTCTGGAGAGACCTGAAAATAGCTGTGCAGCGACGCTCCCCATCCAACCTGACAGAGCTTGAGAGGATCTGCAGAGAAGAATGGGAGAAACTCCCAAATACAGGTGTGCCAAGCTTGTAACGTCATACTCAAGAAGACTTGAGGCTGTAATCACTGCCAAAGGTGCTTCAACAAAGTACTGAGTAAAGGGTGTGAATATTTATGTAAATGTGATATTTCATTTTTTTTTTATAAATGCGCAAAGATTTGTACAAAAATGGTTTTTGCTTTGTCATTATGGGGTATTGTCTGTAGATTGATGAGGGAAAAAAACTATTTAATCCATTTTAGAATAAAGCTGTAATGTAACAAAATGTGGAAAAAGTCAAGGGGTCTGAATACTTTCTGAATGCACTGTACATACACAGCAAGTGAGTTTCAAGTTTGGGGAAGATAATTTACCATAAAAATGCACATTTATAATAAAAGCATTACATGCATAATTGCATTTGTGGTCACATTTGAGAATGGTGTTTTCCTGCTAATGGAACATTTGCGCTTATAGCCTACTGCTGTGTGTGCATTGCTGCAGAAATAGCCCAATAGTGTATCAACATTTAAAGCTAAACGTTCTCATCTGTTTCGTCAGGCTCATTGCTTAAAACAGGTTTTTGATGCTAGTGGTTGTATTAATTTGGGATCTATCGCATCCCACAACTGTCCCAGACTATGTTTGGAATATGTATTTCTAACACAGAATAGGTCAACTTTTGTACTATAGGAGATAGTAGATTGACATAGGCTAGTGCTTTTGCTGTTCGTTAGGCCTACTAATCTTGTTCGCTGACGAAAAGTAAATGTGGACAGTTCTGCCAATATCTTCAATATGCGCCTCAGAATTGGATAAGGACGCGCGCCGTTGCGTCCCCGATGTGTCGGTCTTCAATTGTAGCCTGTGAGAAAGACCCGATCACATGACGGAGAGCCATGTGAGTGAGAGGTGCTTCGGCATGCAGCCGGGAGAAGGGAAATATAATTATTCTATTCAGCCCAAGGGCACAACGGCCACTGGCCACAAAAGACATTGATTTTTTTAGGGGGCATTTCGGCCACACAAAGGGGATGCAGTCGGGAAATTCGAGGCATTATCAAGTGCTTGTCAAATTGTAAATGAGAGACTGATGAAGTGTGTACAGCCTGCGCAAAACAAACTAAGCAGAGCTCATGCCAACTTTTTTCAAATCATCTTTAGAGTCGAATCATGCAGCCTTAGAATGTATTAAAAATCAAAACACATAGCCCAACATTTGTAGAACAACTAAAGTTACATAAATAACTAAATTAAGCATATAGGAATAGCTGTTTCTTTGTTAACCGCTCAACACAGAATAGCCTCATATGCGCACTCCCTCAAATAATTTGTAGAAAATATATTTTCTATTTTATTCAGCTATGTTCATTTGTATTCTTCATACTATAAAATAATGCCACCGAATTCTAAGCAAATCTTGTCTGCTAAATGAACTAGTGTAGCCCACAGCCATATGCAATAGCCAGATCAGGGCCTAACATAAGGATAACTCAGAGTATGCTATTCTGTTCTTCTGAAATAGACGACATTTTCTTCATATCATGTTTCTTTAGACCTGTCTAAAATAAATAAGGGATTTATTGTGATGGTCTAGGCTATTTTACATGGAGTTATTAGACTTTAAAATGTAGATGTTACAAAGGTTTGCATCTGTGGCTTGTAGGCTATGCGTGGAAGCCAGGAGATGCTAAATGTGTTTATGTTAATTAAATGGTCAAGTACCGTGAGACCGGCAGTTATTTGCTTAACAAGTTAATAAATTAGGCATTGTTGCGATCTGTTGGCATATACACTACATGACCAAAAGTATGTGGACACCTGCTCGTCGAACATCTCATTCCAAAATCATCCCCTTTGGTGCTATAACGGCCTCCACTCTTCTGTATGGACCTCGCTTTGAGCACGGGGGCATTGTCATGCTGAAACAGAAGAGGGCCTTCCCCAAACCGTTGCCACAAAGTTGGAAGCACAGAATCGTCTAGAATGTCATTGTATGCTGTATTGTTAAGATTTCCCTTAACTTGAACTAAGGGGCCTAGCCAAAACCATGAAAAACAGCCCCAGACCATTATTCCTCCTCCACCAAACTTTACAGTTGGCACTATGCATTGGGGCAGGTACCGTTTTCCTGGCAGCCGCCAAACCCAGATTCGTCCGTCGGACTGCCAGATGGTGAAGCGTGATTCATCACTCCAGAGAACGCATTTCCACTGCTCCAGAGTCCAATGGCGGCGAGCTTTACACCACACCAGCTGACGCTTGGCATTGCGCATGGTTATCCCAGGCTTGTGTGCGGCTGCTAGGCCATGGAAACCCATTTCATGAAGCTCCCGACGAACAGATCTTGTGCGGACATTGCTTCCAGAGGCAGTTTGGAACTCGGTAGTGAGTGTTGCAACCGAGGACAGACGATTTATCAGCGCTTGTGTGGCCTACCACTTCGCGGCTGAGCCGTTGTAGCTCCTAGACGTTTCCACTTCACAATAACAGCACTTACAGTTGACCAGGGCAGCTCTAGCGGGGCATAAATTTGACAAACTGACTTGCTGGAAAGGTGGCATCCCATGACGGTGCCATGTTGAAAGTCACTGAGCTCTTCAGAAATGCCATTCTACTGCCAATGTTTGTCTATGGAGATTGCGTGGCTGTGTGCTCGATTTTATACACCTGTCAGCAACAGGTGTGGCTGAAGTAGCCAAATCCACTCATTTGAAGGGGTGTCCACATACTTTTGTATACATAGTGTAGATAAATGCGCAAATTTTTTTTCTTCAAGTGCAGGCCTATTAGATTTTCTTCATTTGAGTACTCAAACAAATAATAATGTGAGTACTTGAACAGTAAAAAAAAAAGACAAATACCCATCCCTAGTCTGTGTAAGGTCTCCAATTCATTTGAACAAGCACAAGGTTGCTGTAGTTCGACAGGTCATTCATCCTCTCTAGGGTCTCAAGTTGGAAACACTCATAGCCCAACGTGAGTTTTTGACAATGTTATGGTTGGAAAACTGTCCCATAGACATTTAAAATGTCCTTCCACTATTTACAGGAGTTCAGCTATCCAGAATCAGAACCATGCTACTTTGAGGCTGAACAAGAATTGTTCCACTGCACCAGGGTACAGAGGGATGAAAGATACTTTCACCGAGTCTACACCTTCACATTTCACAAAGTCATTCAACGTTCGCTTTATGCATTATATCATACTGTAAAATAAAGTTAATTTTGTACATGCTCTCTGTTTTCTTTATCTTTACATTAGTAAATGTTGCATTAGATTGAGATTTTAGGTTGACTCTTTTGGTTTTGTTGGTCATACCTGCTGTAGTCTGATCCTTTTGGGCCAGACTATGATCTATTAATGTTTAGGGTACTTCATGTTCATGCATTGCCAAAATTAGGGGGCAGGGAGGAAACTTACCAGAAGTGAACATGGGTAGTACATTAGTAGCTAGCTAGAATGCATGGGTGATTCACATCATTGCCCTACTATTTAAACAGAGGGCATCTGAATAACTTCAGTGGGGTAAGGAAATGTTCATCTTAGAATTAGCTAACTAGTTAATTTATAACTAAAAACATACACTCATTGGCCAGTTTATTAGGTACACCACCCTGTTCAAATGGTTTGTTCTTACAGACAGTGCCAGGCATCAAGGTATTAAGTTACTGTTCGATTGAACGTTAGAATGGGCAAAACGAGTGACCTAAGCGACTTTGAGCGTGGTATGATCGTCGGTGCCAGGCGCGCCTGTTCCACTATCTCAGAAACAGCCGGCCTCTTGGGCTTTTCACGCACGACAGTGTCTAGGGTTTACCGAGAACGGTGCGACAAACAAAAAACTTCCAGTCAGCGGAAGTCCTGTGACAACAATCCATTCCAAAAACAGCTGGTTGATTAGAGGTCAAAAGGAGAATGGCAACAATAGTGAAAGCTAACAGGCGGGCCAAAAACAGGCAAATAACAGCGCGGTACAACAGCAGTGTGCAGAACGGCATCTCGGAACACACAACTCGTCGGTCCTTGTCACGGATGGGCTATTGCAGCAGACGACCACACCGGGTTCCACTCATATCGGCTAAAAACAAGAAGAAGCGGCTCCAGTGGGCACACGATTACCAAAACTGGACAATTGAGGAGTGGAAAAACATTGCCTGGTCCGACAAATCCCAGTTCCTGTTGTGTCATGCTGATGCTGAGTCAGGATTTGGCGTAAGCATCTTGAATCCATGGCCCCATCCTGCCTTGTGTCAACGGTACAGGCTGGTGGCGGTGGTGTAGTGGTGTGGGGAATGTTTTCCTGGCACACGTTAGGTCCTTTGATATCAATTGAGCAACGATTCCATGCCCCAAAGAATTCAGGCTGTTCTCCAGCCTGGAGGTGTGTTAGGTCATTGTCCTGTTGAAAAACAAATAATAGTCCTTTAGTAGTGGTTTCTTTGCAGCAATTCGACCATGAAGGCCTGATTCACAAAGTCCCCTCTGAACAGTTGATGTTGAGATGTGTCTGTTACTTGAACTGTGAAGCATTTCTTTGGGCTGCAATTTCTGAGGCTGTTAACTCTAATGAACTTATCCTCTGCAGCAGAGGTAACTCTGGGTCTTCCGTTCCTGTGGTGGTCCTCATGAGAGCCAGTTTCATCATAGCGCTTGATGGTTTTTGCGACTGAACTTGAAGAAACTTTCAAAGTTCTTGAAATGTTCTGTATTGACTGACCTTCATGTCTTAAAGTAATGATGGACTGTCGTTTCTCTTTGCTTATTTGAGCTGTTCTTGCCATAATATGGACTTGGTCTTTTACCAAAGAGTGCTAATCTTCTGTATACCCCCCCTACCTTGTCACAACACAACTGATTGGCTCAAACGAATTAAGAAGGAAAGAAATTCCACAAATTAACTCATTCATGGAATTCACACCTGGAATTCATTGAAATGCATTCCAGGTGACTACCTAATGAAGCTGGTTGAGAGAATGCCAAGTGTGCAAAGCTGTCATCAAGGCTGTAAGTCGCTTTGGATAAAAGCGTCTGCTAAATGGCATATTATTATTATTATTATTATTATTATTATTATAAGGCAAAGGGTGGCTATCTCAAATATGAAATATATATATTTGTTTAACACTTTTTTGGTTACTACATGATTCCATATGTGTTATTTCATAGTTTTGATGTCTCACTATTATTCTACAATATAGAAAATAGTAAAAATAAAGAAAAATCCTTGAATGAGTAGGTGTGTCCAAACGTTTGACTGGTACTGTAAGTATTCAGACCCTTTACTCAGTCCTTTGTTGAAGCACCTTTGGCAGCGATTACAGCCTCGAGTCTTCTTGGGTATGACGCTACAAGCTTGGCAAACCTGTATTTGGGGAGTTTCTCCCATTCTTCTCTGCAGATCCTCTCAAGCTCTGTCAGGTTGGATGGGGAGCGACACTGCACAGCTATTTTCAGGTCTCTCCAGAGATGTTAGATCGGGTTCAAGTCCGGGCTCTGGCTGGGCCACTCAAGGACATTCAGAGACTTGTCCCGAAGCCACTCCTGCGTTGTCTTGGCTGGGTACTTAGGGGCATTGTCTTGTTGGAAGGTGAACCTTTGCCCCAGTCTGAGGTCATGAGTGCTCTGGAGCAGGTTTTCATCAAGGATCTCTCTGTACTTTGTGCGCTGAAAAACATCCCCACAGCATGATGCTGCCACCAACATGCTTCACCGTAGCGATGGTGCCAGGTTTCCTCTAGACGTGACGCTTGGCATTCAGGCCAAAGAGTTCAATCTTGGTTTCATCAGACCAGAGAATCATGTTTCTCATGATCTGAGAGTCCTTTAGGTGCCTTTTGGCAAACTTCAAGCGGGCTGTCATGTGCCTTTTACTGAGGAGTGGCTTCTGTCTGGCCACTACCATAAAGGTCTGATTGGAGGAGTGCTGCAGAGATGGTTGTCCTTCTGGAAGGTTCTCCCATCTCCACAGAGGAACTCTGGAGCTCTGTCAGAGTGACCATCGGGTTCTTGGTCACCTCCCTGACCAAGGCCCTTCTCCCCCGATTGCTCAGTTTGGCCGGGCGGCCAGCTCTCGGAAGAGTCTTGGTGGTTCCAAAGTTCTTCCATGTAAGAATGATGGAGGCCACTGTGGTCTTGGGGACCTTCAATGCTGCAGAAATGTTTTTGTACCCTTAACCAGATCTGTGCCTTGACACAATCCTGTGTCGGAGCTCTACGGACAATTCCGTCGACCTCATGGCTTGGTTTTTGCTCTGACATGCACTGTCAACTGTGGGACCTTATATAGAGCGAGGTGTGTGCCTTTCCAAATCATGTCTAATCAATAGAATTGACCACAGGTGGACTCCAATCAAGTTGTAGAAACATAAGGATGATCAATGGAAACAGGATGCACCTGAGCTCAATTTCGAGTCTCATAGCAAAGGGTCTGAATACTTATGTAAATAAGGTATGTTTTTTTTATTTGTAATATATTTACAAAAAAAATCTAAAAACCTGTTTTTGCTTTGTCATTATGGGGTATTGTGTGATGAGGGAAAAAATAATTTCATACATTTTAGAGTAAGGCTGTGACGTAAAAAGGGAAGGGGTCTGAATACTTTCCGAATGCACTGTACATTCTGTACTGTTCCCTCATATTAAATATTTGATCTCAAATCCTGAAGTATAGAGCCAAATGAAAAGTGGGAGTGTATACCAGTCAACAACAGGTAACGAGGTTTCCTCTTGACATCCAACTTTTAGCTACAAACCACAGGAATTGAAATAGAAGTGGTTGTGTCCCAAATAGTACCCTATTCCCTTTATAGGGCCCATAGGGGTCTGGTCAAAAGTAGTGCACTATAGGGAATAGGGTGCCATTTGGGAGGCAACCCCTCACCAAACCACAGAGAAAAACACCACAGAGATGTGCACCACAGGGCAACAGGGGAAGTGATAGCAACTGAGATGCCTGTTGTTTCATGTGGGATGATCAAGAACTTTCCTCCTAAAGCAGTCTTTATGGTTGAGGTGGCAGGCTGCACAACATGTGATACATACATGTAGACAGACACACATACACACAAGAAGCTGACATAGAAACGCATGCAGGCACAGGAGAGACGGCAGGCAGATGGGAGTTAGTTAGGACCCCTTTAATGCCCCAGATGTTGCTCAGCCCACGATGTTTAACACACAGCTTTGATCTATCACACGGGTCCAACCACAAGTAATGGTGTGGATGGTGTGTGTGTGTGTGTGTGTGTGTGTGTGTGTGTGTGTGTGTGTGTGTGTAGGGTGGATTCATAGCTGTGGCATGCACACTGCTTTGGGTGGGAGGACTGCTTTTCCTTGCAAAGAGATCCAGCTGCACCACCCAAGGGAGAACTAACACACTCACAAAGTCATGCACGTACGCACACACGCTCTCCTCCACTCAGGCAAAAATCCCATATTCAGGGGAGAACTAAAAACGCACAAACACATACAGCCCAAGGGATCCCTACCGTAAAACATACACAAGCACCCCCCTCCCCACACACCCACAACACATATGCGCAGCCCTGGGGACAGCTTATACACACATACATCCTTTGGAGAATGTTACGCTTAGGATGTAATACAAATTACTGTATAGCCTACTTTCAGTGATCCACGTGCTTACAATTCCAAGCACAGCTCGCATGGATTTCATCTCATGTTTTAAACACCAGTCTTCAACTCAGAGGTGGTGTACCACTACAGCGAGGTCTACTTATCCACTGATGGGTTACTGGCTCATAGAAAAGTGACCAGAGAATCCAAACCTGAGCATATTTACCTCCATATTGCTTAAATGTATCCATTATTTTCAGTGCATAACGGGTAGGTGCAAGGGGTGGATTTGGGATTGAGCCAGAGTTCACCAAGACATAGATAAGACAATGAAAGGAGAAGGCATCCCTGTGAAATGGTTAACAGGAGAGTCTATAGGCCTAAGTGATTTCACCCCTCCATCCAGCCACCCTGGTGAGAGAGCTTAACAGCCATACAATATGACTGGCCTCTAACCAAGCCTCGTCTGCACTGCAGCTCTGGAGACCACACCTGGGTTCAAATACTATTCAAAACCATTTCTAATACTAATGCTGTGCTTGATTGAGCTTCCTGACGGAATTAAGAACCAGTAGAATAGTCGCAAAAATGCAAATCCCCCCCCCTCCCATCTGGCACTCCACGCAGACTAAAGCAAACACTAAAACTATTTTGAAAGTTTTCAAATAGTATTGAACCTAGGTCTGCTCTGGAGACTGCAGGCCTAGGCAATTGGGTTAAACAGACAGCGGTCAGAGTTACCATTACCAAGCTAAGCAGAGCCTGGCCAGGCAGAGCAGCAAGCCAAGCTCAGTCCTGAACCCAGTGACACAGGCCAGGCAGAACCAGTCAGTTTGGTAATGATGTGGTACAGAACAGTGGGTTCTTAAAACCTCCTTGACCCATGCTCATCCTTGGCCGAGAGCCTGTCTCTTTAATAATGTCAATCATCATCACGGAAGGAGTCTTGCATGGAAGGAGTTTGGAGAGTTTCCAGTTGTTGAAGTGGACATAAAGTAGTGTACTGTGACTTCAAGCCTAGTCTGCTGGGAGAGGATGCAGCTGTGAGCTGATCAAAGGCTCTGGTCAAAGTGAGTGCACTATATCGAATAGGGTGCCATTTAGGATGTAGCCTAGGACTGGGAGGAGGAGGTTGTTCCCTGGGGAACCAATGCTAGTTTCCTAGGCCAAGGCCGTGCTCCTCTGCTCTCTAGATCCCAAACTTATTTTATCTCCCCATTGAGCCACGCACTCACTCGTTCTCTCAGCTACTGTTCGGTTTTCCTCTCCTCTCTTTTCACAACCCCTAAGCCATTTACATGGTCGGGAAGTCTTCCCCCAGGCCAAACCAAAGACAAAGTCTTCGAAGTATGATGGTTTCCAGTTCGCCGCCACCACAGTCAACAGAAGAAAAAAAACTGCCTTTGCTGCTGCTGTGTCAAGCCTTTTCTCATTTGGAGAAAGGAAGATCATCTCGTACATGTAATTATGTATTTCCCCGGCGTTTCAAGGGGGACTGAGGCTAAAGAGACTGTGCCAATTCGTCATTCTCTGTCTGCCGAATGAGACTGTTACGCAACGGCTAATTACTTCCACTTGCCCCAGGGAGTGAGTCTCTGTCTCGGTCTCTCTCTCTCTCTCAAAAGAGAAAGGGAGGAGAGAGGAGCACAAACACAGGGACCCAGCCATCTCACAGTCTTTCTCCTCGACCATTAAGTGTTTATCGGAAACCACGATGGCACAGTGAGCTCGTACAGACAGAGCGAGACCGCACAGTGGACGGGAAGAGGAGGACTGCGAGCCGAGAGAGAACGCGAGGACTGCGAGCCGAGAGAGAACGCGAGGACTGCGAGCCGAGAGAGAACGCGAGGCTAGCTGAGACAGACAGGCCCTGCAGCTTTTCCTTTCCACCATTTTTAGAAGATGTCATTATTTCTAAGTGCAGTCAACTCACTTATTATCTACCTTTAGCAATCTATCCCTGCATCTCCAACATTCTAAATCAATCAATCAATCAATCAATCAATCAATCAAGGCAAGCTAATTTGTGCATCTATCCATCTATCTAGTTACCCTTATCTGTTCCTCTCCTAATATTTACCTTTATCTATCCATCATCTCTACACACATTATATCTATCCCATCCATCTTTGCACATTGTGTTTCCTGAGCAGTAGGGGAGTAAAGCAGTGGGGTTTGTTGATGTTTCCCTGTGACCCAGTCCCATTGGTGTGACTTCTCTATCCCCACTTTACCTCTGCCCCACTGTGTGTGTTTGAGACTTTGTGTGTCTCCGTGTGAGTGCCCCAGTCTCACATCCTCACTCTAGGAGAGGAATAAGCCTACAACCCAGTCTGTATCCCCCCTCCCCCCAATCTGACGGACCCCGACCAACATCTCCATGTTCCCAGATCCTATGAACCTTTGTTGGTGTGTGATCCTGTGATCCCTGGACACTGAGCAGCACTTAGGGGCCCACTACTAACCCCTTCTCATAATGCAGCTGACCTGACCTAACCTCTTGAACACATGCTGCTGCTGTGATCACTTCCAGTAAAACCTTTAAAATGTGTGTGGTGGGGGATGGGGTTTGTGTGTGTGTGAGGTGGGGGGGGACTGTCATTGGGAACATAAAGGCACTCTGCTAAGATACCACCACATGCCTGTCTGTCTGTGGGAGATGATGATAGCCAAGAGCCGGGCAACGCAACGCGCTGCAACGTTACACTGAGGCTGAACTCACAAGTCTCTCTGTGTGTGTGTGTGTGTGTGTGTGTGTGTGTGTGTGTGTGTGTGTGTGTGTGTGTGTATATATGTGGGGGCGAGCGAAAATGACATTGTGTCCTCTAGTGCAGTGTTTCCCAACCCCGGTCCTTTTAGCGTGTGATAGGGTTCACACGTCACCTATCAGAGTTGTATCAGAATAAATTAAAGCATTCAAACAGTGTTATTAGTGTGTGACGGTTCAGAGTGTGGTTTAAGTGCGGTTGCTTTTCATGGTCAGAGCAGTAGAGCCCTATAAAACGCAGACGGAATCACAGAATCCAGACAAAAATGGAATTCAACAATATATCAAAATGTATTGAACTTAGTAGGGAATCAACTAAATGAATTGAACGTATTAATTTGCCAAAGTTTGTTATAAGATATGAACAGAATGTGATACGTGATTCGTATTTCCTGCAACTTTCTGAAGAGGCAACCCGAATTCCCCATCTGTGTATGTGCGGTGTGCGCAGCTACCACTTTGTGTAGCCGTTAGCGATGATGCTAATGAACGATCTTCTGGTAGATGGAAAAGCTTTCCCAAAAACCTTCTCAATGAAATGTTACCAACAAAGTAGCCTATGCTTACCTTGCAGAATGATATCATGATTATTTGCATCAATTCAGTGGGTATTTGTTTAGCAAACTCAACAATCACGTGCACAACAAAACATCACTAAACAACAGCCTCTTGCTAGGTATGCAATGGATATAATCTCACATTTTTCCCAAAGGTCAAAAGTGGTCTCCTGATGTGGTTTAAGCATTGTTGTGGACAACTACCTTGGACGCTCTATTGAAAATAAATGTGTGATTTTGTAAAACAAAATTGAGAATTTGGGGAAAAAATACAATGGAATCAGGCAAAAGATAAGTGATTTTATAGGGCCCTAAAACAGTAAACATCCTCCCTACCTGACAACAGGTTCTGGGATGGCATCTACGCTGGCGGGGACCTGGACCCCCTTCTCCCACTCCTGTCTCCAGGGGTCAGACAGCACGTAAAAGTCATCAGGGCCCAGCTGGGCCGAGTCTGGCAGCTTCATGGCCGTGATGAAGTCCGTCCGGAACACCTGACAGGAAACACACACACACACACACACACACACAGAGACAGAGTTTGTCATATTGACACCATTCACAACACAAAGAGAGAGAGTTTCAGTCAAATTATTATAACAATCATTTGCATCTGTATAGCAGTTTGAATTTGAGAAAACATGACAGGTTTCAGGCTAAACATTGCAACCTAAACATTACCATCACACAGGCTGTACATTGTATGGGGGGGCCAGTCCATTTAGGGTCATATTGTGAGCACAAAACAAGACGCAATGACATCATTTGGCAAACAAAGTATTGTCGAAGGGGGTGTAAAGTAGCACAGGTGAAAGCCTTTACAATAGCGCTGAGTGATTAGTGTTTTTTGAGAACGGTTCGGTTTCAGCTAGATTATTAAAAAAGAATCACGGAAATAATGTCATCGAAATTCCAAAGCCAAAAATAGTGAACATTCAATTGCCAAAACATTGAAAATATTCCATTGTCTCTGTCAGGTTCACATTGGGTAGACATCAATAGAAAAATGTGAAATTACTATGAAGTAAAATATTTCAGTTGTGTATATTACTTTCATCAGCTCATCTCTGCTCAGGCAGTAGCAGCCAGCCAGCCAGACCATCTAACGTTATCTCTGTGCTCCCCATACTGTACTGTCTTTAGTCATCCTATTTAGCTAGGCTAGCCTCCCTAACTATGCTGCAGAGTTGTCTAAATCATTTTACTAGTTCTTCAAAGTAAACCTTCTCTATCCCTCTCCTCATTGTGTACATTCCGCTTTCATGCGGTCTATGGGTATGTAACCTAATGTAGCAGGCGTAAAAGTGTACAGTATCTGTCCGAACCAGAAAGAACAGGCGCAATGGATTATTGTCATTGTAGTTAATTATTCAGTTTCTGCGCCGACCTAGGTTGAATATTTGCTTAATGAAAACTACATCTCCCTTCAACCCAGTGTCCCACGTAGTTCTTGACTTGATTTCTTTCGTGAATGATTAGATTTCTCTCTAGAGAAACAGCACATTGGGTTCACAAAAAACCCAGAACTAAATGGAATTTAAGTAACTGAACCGACATCGGTCAATGAGTTGTTTAATAACCAAAAAACTACATTTTGGTTAATCACTCTGCACTACTTCACAACTAAAGCTATAAAGAACACCTGACAGAAGACAGCAAGATAGAGACAGGGTTTCAGTCAAATTGACACATGGCAAAACACAACAGAGAGAGTTTCTGCACTGTGAAATTATCATCATACAAATAATTTGCATCTGTATAGCAGTTCTCAAACTCAAACATTACGGGCCAGTTTCCCGGACACAGATTAAGCCTAGTCCAGGACTAAAAAGCATTGTCAATAGGGAATCTCCATTGTAAATGCGTTTTAGCCTAGGAATAGGCTTAATCTGTGTATGGGGAAAAAGCTTCATATTGTATGAAAGGGCAGTCCATTAGGTCAACTTTAGGCTCATATTGTAAGCCAAGTCAAAGTGACATGGTGATTTTTACATTTTACATTTTTAGTCATTTAGCAGACATTCTTATCCAGAGCGACTTACAGTTGTGATCACTGTTGTAGGTGGCAGTGGTGTTGACATCCGGTAGCACAGTTCAAATAACCGTTACAACTAATGCTATACAGTCTGTGTATGCAAAGCCAAATAACCGTTACAACTAATGCTATACAGTCTTTGTGTATGCAAAGCCAAATAACCGTTACAACTAATGCTATACAGTCTGTGTATGCAAAGCCAAATAACCGTTACAACTAATGCTATACAGTCTTTGTGTATGCAAAGCCAAATAACCGTTACAACTAATGCTATACAGTCTTTGTGTATGCAAAGCCAAATAACCGTTACAACTAATGCTATACAGTCTTTGTGTATGCAAAGCCAAATAACCGTTACAACTAATGCTATACAGTCTTTGTGTATGCAAAGCCAAATAACCGTTACAACTAATGCTATACAGTCTTTGTGTATGCAAAGCCAAATAACCGTTACAACTAATGCTATACAGTCTTTGTGTATGCAAAGCCAGCATAAAAGGGCAATTTCAATTTCAACATCCAACAAAAGGTCATCAGCAGACCAACAACTTCACCAGATTTCATAAGGAATATCAAAGAAAAGAGCTGGGCTATGATGAATACAGGATGCTCTGTGCCTCAGAGCCCAGGGTGAGCGAGTGGCTTTGTCCCAAATGGAACCCTATTCCCTTTATAGTGCACTACTCATATGGCCCAGGTCAAAAGTAGTGCACTATAAAGGGAATAGGGTTCCATTTGGGACGCACCCAGTGACTTCAGAGAGTCTCAACCCTGTGCCCTGGCGGGGGCCTGCGGAGCAGCACCGATGTGATCAGTCCCATAATAAGCACAGATCCCCAAACCTACACCAACCTTACTCAAGGCCATCAGCCACGGGCCGACCGTGCCATGCGGAGCATTATCCAACCAGGCTGCCAGATCAGCTTTCTGACACCCACTTCATTATACACATTATCATTCTTTTATAAGCCCCCTTATCCCCTGCTTTATTAGCTAGCTGCCTGTACCTCTCCCTCCCTCCCGCCCGCCCTCCCGCTCTCTGTTATCCCCCATTCCTCTGTTGATGCTCTCACTACCGCCACACGCATCGACATAACCAAGGACTCCTAAAAAAGAGGAGTGTGATTGATTGCCTTTTTTTCTTCTTCTTCAGAAACAGGAGGAGGGGGATACTGAGAGTTGATAAACAGGGGGAGGGCGGATAAGTGTCTCAGAGCGAGAAAGAACGAGAGAGAGATTTGAAAGACGGCTGAAAGAGAGCCTGGAGAAAGCAAAATGGAGAGGAAGGGAATAGAGATGGAGAGGGAGTAGTGGTTAGGTCACAGGGGAGTTGACCTTTATGACCGGAGGGCAGGAGGATAGATTTCTCTGGATGCATCCCAAATGGCCCCCTATTCCCTTTCTAGTGCACTACTTTTGATCAGGGCCCATAGGGCTCTAGTCAAAGGTAGTGCACTATAAGGGAATAGGGTGCCATTTGGGACGCAAGCCTTTGTGTAGAAGAGCTCTCTCTTGCTGGGATTAATGTAGAGAAGCTGAGAGAGTGAGCGGAGCAGCCCCAGTAAGTGCTAGGCTGCATATGAAAAGGCCATATGTAAAAACCCAGGCAGACAGCCGGGTGAAAGTCGCCTTGGCCGACGAGGGTGTCTGCCAGCGCAAATAAATAATGCAATGTAGCGAGTGTGTGTGAGACAGTGTGTGTGGGACGGAGAGTGTGTGTGGGACAGAGAGAGCAAAGAGAAAGTGTGTGTGTGTGTGTGTCAGACAGTGAGCCGAGGCCAAGATGAACACTCCTCCTTCAGCAGAGCAGAACTGGGGGAGGACAGTCAGGATGATCTCCTGTTCACTCTCCACCACCCAGCAGGAGAGGAGAGGGTGTGTCAGTGATTCATTTTTACTGCTGTGTTTATACAACCCAACCACAGCTAATTAATGTCAGGGAAACAGACTTACAAGGTCCCAGGTTTTAATGTCCACTCCTCTCTCCCTCCCCCTTTACCCATCCATCTCTCATTTCACCCCCCCCCAATCTCTCATTTCACCCCCCCTCCCCTCTCTCCACCACATCTCTACTTCACCCCATTTCCTCTCCACCCCCCTCCCCTCCTCCCCCCTCCACCCCCCTCCCCTCCTCCCCTCCTCCAACCCCTCCCCTCCCCACCCCTCTCCACCCCCCTCCCCCTTTATTATCCTTCCTCGTCTTTCCTTTCTTATATCAAACAGTGTGTGTGTGTGTGTGTGTGTGTGGTGCTGAGGACGAGCGACTCCCAGGCAGGGGCATGACAAGCAGATATAATAATAATAATAATAATAATAATAATAATAATGACAGTAGGACAGTGCGTCCCCAACCCGTCCCCAGCACTCGTCCTGTTCACAGCATTAACGGTCAGGGAAAGGGCACCTTTATGACCTACAGCTACTTACTAAAGCATCATCAGGTAAGAACACACACACACACCTCTCTGTAACCCAGGAAGGCCGGGGATGGATCAGAGTTATGTTTTGTAGCGAGCAGGGTTCTCATTACCTCCAATCTAATGCTTAAGGGATGACAGGCCGAGGGGGATTACAAATCACACTACACACACTGAGAGAGAGCGAGAGATCTACAGAGCAGAACACTGTTCACCTCAGTAATGTAATGTGCCTCACTGCAACAGGAATGTGTGCAGGTTCCCATCTAATAGGACTAGGTTGGTGGTGTTCAATAGGTATGAAAAACCGAAAACGTTTTGAAATGCATCATGTTCTTCTCACTGTACAATGGGAGAAAACTGTTTGAAGAAAACTTTTTTGAACCGAGGAGGCAGCCTGCGGATTTCCGTTTTCTGTTATCAAATCAAATTGTTAAAAAGCATTTTCAACTTTCGTGCCCTTCTGAACACCAGAGTGACCCAGTACGGCTGGGAGGTGAACCGTGAAGGAGGGCCATAGCAGTTGACATTTAAACAAGTACAGGTTGTTTTTCCCTCTTTCCATGGTAGTGCCAGTGTCAGAGACCCATAAAAAGGGCCATTAAGAGTCTGACTGACTCACCTGCTCATAATCATCTACATTAAGAAGGTAGACGTGAATTGAGAACAGTGATGGCATGGGATGGGAAAGTGGCTAAATGCAAACCTGACCAAGCCCCACCAAGATGCAGGAAGATGAGGGCTGTGTCCCAAATGGCATCCTATGTAGTGCACTACTTTTGTAGCCTGGTCCAATATATATTTGTGCTTTGCCTGCGCCATTGTCATTGTCAAGCCAAACCATTTTTTTGCATGACAATTCCATAAGGAGTTGTCAAGAGAGCAAAAACACGTAAACAGGCCACTCTCAAAGCTTAAAGCTGAGATCAAAAAATAAAAGTAAAAAATAATAATACATAAATCAATCAAAATATATATATTTTTTTAGAATGTAGGGTTTTCACCCCCTTCCACAGTAATTATGACAACTTCCAGAGGACGTCCTCCAACCTATCAAAGCTCTAGCAACACAAACTGAATCTAGTACTGAAAATATAAGCTACAGCTAGCTAGCTAGCACTGCAGTGCATAAAATGTGGTGAGTAGTTGACTCAGAGAAAGATAATAGTTGAACAGTTTTGAACAAATTAATTTCTTTAAAAATGAAGGAAAAGCACGAGAGAGAGAGAGCGAGAGAGAGCTAGCTTTGTATATTTCGTTGTATTTCTAGCTAGCGAATACAACCAACTAGTTTAGCCTACTCAAACACCCGCCGCAAACAGGGAGGGATGCTATGTTAGCTAGCTGGCTATGGCTATCCAACACTGTAACTGGTTATATTAATTTAATGGCAACGGGGCCCGCCGGTGTAACTGCTAAACTGCTTCCTGACTCTACACTGTACTGCATGATTGTAATGGGTTTACTAACGCATTAGTTCTAGTAGCTATGGTCTGCTATGACATTAGCGAATACGGTGGCAACGATGTATATGAAGGTTTGGCATGGAAAGGTTTTTCGCCTGGTCACAGACAGCTGATGTGTTGTGCACTGAAGTCCACAAGCGAAGGGAAATGGTGAGAGGAGGAGAGCGTGTAGATGCGAGAAGGAATTATACAATAAGCAAAATGATCATGCTGATTGTATGTGACTGCTATGAAAGTGAACTGTGTTTGCGTGTGATCAGGGGTGTACTCATTCCGCCGATTGTGTTGAAAAACGTTTCTTAAAACAGCAGCAAACGGAACAGGGATAAACATGCACTATATTTTCAAAAGTATATGGACACCCCTTCAAATGAGTGGATTCGGTTATTTCGGCCACACCCGTTGCTGACAGGTGTATAATATCGAGCATACAGCCATGCAATCTCCATAGACAAACATTGGCAGTATAATGGCATTACTGAAGAGCTCAGTGACTTTCAACGTGGCACCATCATAGGAAGCCACCTTTCCAACAAGTCAGTTCGTCAAATTTCTGCCCTGCTAGAGCTGCCACGGTCAACTGTAATTGCTGTTATTGTGAAAATGGAAACGTCTAGGAGCAACAGCGGCTCAGCCGCGAAGTGGTACGCCACATAAGCTCACAGAACTGGACCGCCGAGTGCTGAAGCACGTAGCGCGTAAAAATCGTCTCTCCTCGGTTGCAACACTCACTACCTATTTCCAAACTGCCTCTGGAAGCAACGTCAGCACAATAATTGTTTGTCGGGAGATTCATGAAATGGGTTTCCATGGCAGTGCAGCCGCACACAAGCCTAAGATCACCATGCGCAATGCCAAGCATCGGCTGGAGTGGTGTAAAGCTTGCCGCCATTGGACTCTGGAGCAGTGGAAACGCGTTCTCTGGAGTGATGAATCACGCTTCACCATCTGGCAGTCCGACGGACGAATCTGGGTTTGGCGGATGCCAGGAGAACGCTACCTGCCCCAATGCATAGTGCCAACTGTAAAGTTTGGTGGAGGAGGAATAATGGTCTGGGGCTGTTTTTCATGGTTTTGGCTAGGCCCCTTAGTTCCAGTGAAGGGAAATCTTAACGCTACAGCATACAATGACATTCTAGACGATTCTGTGCTTCCAACTTTGTGGCAACAGTTTGGGGAAGGCCCTTTAATGTTTCAGCATGACAATGCATCCGTGCACAAAGCGAGGTCCATATACAAATGGTTTGTTGAGATCGGTGTGGAAGAACTTGACTGGCCTGCATAGAGCTCTGACCTCAACCCCATCGAACACCTTCAGGATGAATTGGAACGTCGACTGTGAGCCAGACCTAATCGCCCAAAATCAGTGCCCGACCTCACTAATGCTCGCGGCTGAATGGAAGCAAGTCCCCGCAGCAATGTTCCAACATCTAGTTGAAAGCCTTCCCGGAAGAGTGGAGACTGTTATAGCAGCAAAGGAGGGACCAACTCCATATTAATGCCCACGATTTTGGAATGCCAAATTCTGTAAAGTGACATTGGAGGCGGCTTATGTTAGAGAAATTAACATTCAATTCTCTGGCAACAGCTCTGTTGGACATTCCTGCAGTCAGCGTGCAAATTGCACGCTTCCTCAAAACCTGAGACAATGATCATGCTGTTTAATCAGCTTCTTGATATGCCACACCTGTCAGGTGGATGGATTATCTTGGCAAAGGAGAAATGCTCACTAACAGGGATGTAAACAAATGTGTGTACAACATTTGAGAGAAATAAGCTTTTTGTGCATATGGAATATTTCTTGGATCTTTTATTTCAGCTCATGAAACATGGGACCAAAACTTTACATGTTGCGTTTATATTTTTGTTCAATATACAGTTGAAGTCGGAGGTTTACATACACTTAGGTTGGCGTCATTAAAACTCGTTTTTTAACCAATTTCTTGTTAACAAACTATAGTTTTGGCAAGTCGGTTAGGACATCTACTTTGTGCATGACACAAGTAATTTTTCCAACAATTGTTTACAGACAGGTTATTTCACTTATAATTCACTGTATCACAATTCCAGTGGGTCAGAAGTTTACATACACTAAGTTGACTGTGCCTTTAAACAGCTTGGAAAATTCCAGAAAATGATGTCATGGCTTTAGAAGCTTCTGATAGACTAATTGACATCACTTGAGTCAATTGGAGGTGTACCAGTGGATGTATTTCAAGGCCTACCTTCAAACTCAGTGCTTCTTTGCTTGACATCATGGGAAAATCAAAAGAAATCAGCCAAGACCACAGAAAACAAATTGTAGACCTCCACAAGTCTGGTTCATCCTTGGGAGCAATTTCCAAACGCCTGAAGGTACCACGTTCATCTGTACAAACAATAGTACGCAAGTATAAACACCATGGGACCACGCAGCCATCATACCGCTCAGGAAGGAGATACGTTCTGTCTCCTAGAGATTAACGTACTTTGGTGCGAAAAGTGAAAATCAATCCCAGAACAACAGCAAAGGACCTTGTGAAGATGCTGGAGGATTGAGGTACAAAAGTATCTATATCCACAGTAAAACGAGTCCTATATCGACATAACCTGAAAGGCCGCTCAGCAAGGAAGAAGCCACTGCTCCAAAACCGCCATAAAAAAGCCAGACTACAGTTTGCAACTGCACATGGGGACAAAGATCGTATTTTTTGGAGAAATGTCCTCTGGTCTGATGAAACAAAAATAGAATTGTTTGGCCATAATGACCATCGTTATATTTGGAGGAAAAAGGGGGGTGCTTGCAAGCCGAAGAACACCATCCCAACAGTGAAGCATGGGGGTGGCAGCATCATGCTGTGGGGGTGCTTTGCAGCAGGAGGGACTGGTGCACATCACAAAATAGATGGCATGAGGAAGGAAAATTATGTGGATATATTTTAGCAACATCTCAAGACATCAGTCAGGAAGTTAAAGCTTGGTCGCAAATGGGTCTTCCAAATGGACAATGACCCCAAGCATACTTCCAAAGTTGTGGCAAAATGGCTTAAGGACAACAAAATCAAGGTATTGGAGTGACCATCACAAAGCCCTGACCTCAATCCTATAGAATATTTGTGGGCAGAACTGAAAAAGCGTGTGCGAGCAAGGAGGCCTACAAACCTGACTCAGTTACACCAGCTCTGTCAGGAGGAATGGGCCAAAATTCACCCAACTTATTGTGGGAAGCTTGTGGAAGGCTACCCAAAACGTATGACCCAAGTTAAAATATTTAAAGGCAATGTTACCAAATACTAATTGAGTGTATGTAAACTTCTGACCCACTGGGAATGTGATGAAATAAATAAAAGCTGAAATAAATCATTCTCTCTACTATTATTCTTAAAATAAAGTGGTGATCCTAACTGACCTAAGACAGGGAATTTTCACTAGGATTAAAAGTCAGGAATTGTGAAAAACTGAGTTTAAATGTATTTGGCTAAGGTGTATGTAAACTTCCGACTTCAACTGTAGATGCAGGCAAGAGTGTGCAAGGTGGTATTGAATGTCACTGTCTGTCACCTTGATTACTCTAATTGTTCTCTCGACCTATGTTGTAAACTTGCATTCATAGGCTAGGTTGTAGCAACCTCATGATGGATAAAGGGAAAATGTGGGTAGCCTAAACCTTTTGATGTTACATTGAGCTGGGTGAATAGAATATGAATGACAGTCATCCAATATGCTGTAACAGAAATAAGGCCATGCTCATAAAAAAAAAAAAAGAATCGTCCTCCCTTATCTTAAACGTCACGGAACGTCACTGGAAGTGATGAGCATGAAACTGCTGCTGCTACAGTGCTGCTGCCCGCATCAAGTCTCAAGGCCATTTAGGATGAGAAAAAAAAAAAAGACTTAAGTAGAGGGAAAGACAAACTGACAACTTCAACGGATTTAATTGAATTCTGAAAGTGTCGTACATTTCAAAATGCTCTTATGTTGACTCAAGGCTACACTACAGGAGGCTGGAGAGAGAGAAACAACAAATTAGCACTAGGAGCCATGACTACATCCTTCCGCGTCATGACAGATGTCAGCAAACAGAGAGGCGGCTAATTTTAGCGCCAGCGTGGCTTTAATGATTGATGTTTTTGACGGTCTGGAGGAGTTTAGAGGGAGGTGTGTGTGTGTGTGTGTGTGTGTGTGTGTGTGTCTCGCCTAGTGACTCACGGCCCAGTGAGAGAGAGGACCAGCGTGGAGAGGTACAGCAGGGGCCAGGAACCACACTGGAGATTAATTTAACACCTTCCCAACCAACCAACCAGACACACACACACACACACACACACAACCCTTTTCCCTACCCCCTACCCCCCACACCTCACAGACACACTTCAAGAGTGTTCCTCCATCACCCATCTCTCAAATGAATCCAGACAGGTCTGTCAACAAGGTTGGCCACCTCCACACCAGTTTTGCAGTCTCTACGCCAAACTCTACACCAGTCTAAACCACGCTGGCACGATGCTGCTGCCCTCTACCAACACACACCAGACTGGACGTCTACTGACAGAAACCTGCTTCCCAAATGGCGCCCTATTCCACGTATGGTGCAAAACGTTTGACCAGGGCCGATAGGGCTTTGGTCAAAGGTAGAGCACTATATAGAGAATAGGTTGCCATTTGGGATGCATCCAATGAGGTCCAAACAGAGAGCTGCTGGCCTCTACTCCTCAGCTGACTGGCCAAACGACACAGCAGCACCTCCACAGACCACATCAGCACCAGGCATCTCCCCTCTCCTCACTGGAACTACACATGAAGCCATTACTTAGAGACCAAAAGAGATCATGAATAGGATGGTTGTGGACTAGGCTCCGTGTGTAGGGAGGGATTGTAGGCTGTCCCATTGCAGAACAGCCAAAGACCAGAATAGCAACACATTGAGTCAGCAATGAAAATTATTGTGGAACATTTACGCTCAGTTTGTCGTGCGCGCCATTACGGTACCGCTAGCAGCCTTTTAGCCACAGACTGTGCTAGTTGTCTAGTCTGTGTTTTATAAAAATGTGCAATGAGCATAAAATAACTAATTTATATAAGGAATTGGCAACTCGTTCTTCTTATCCAGGTAGGCCACTTGATTTCAATATCCAAACAAAGTGAACATGCGATGTTGTTCAATCAGTTGGAGACGGACAGGAGGGTGCATTCATAACAGTTAAACTGTTATTTCTACCTTGTTAGCAAGCAAATAGATCCTAGTTGGCTAGACTTTTATATAAAGATTAGCTGGCTACTCACTAGCACGTGGCCTTGTGCTTGAGAGATTATGTATGAGACCTGTGTTAATTTTCTATAAGAATTTGCATTATTAGTGGATGTGCATTGTGTATGGTTCTGGTAAAAATCTTAACTAAAATAGCATTTTCATAGACATACTTGAAAGTCAGCAGTTATTATTGCAAAAAAGCAGGTTAAACTATTTTGATAAAATAATTAGTGGGTCTTTTGGTTGTGGAAGGCTTATATTTAGCCTAGGTATAATTTTACATGCAGTGTATTGACCTTTAATTGTGCAACAAAACCTATACAAAATCAAATAAAACAATTATTTTTAGGCCGTATCGCCCAGCCCCAACTCAAATGGCAGCAAATGTCTTGAATGGATGCTCCCATAGACGATCCATATAGGCCTATACCATGTCAATTTGAACTGCCTATCGCTCCAGTTGTAGTCCACTGTCCTGTTCAACACTTCCTGAAACTATTTCACATCCAGATCAACACAAAAACCACACATTAGTGTTGTCACGATACCAGATACCAGTTTTAGTATGACAATACTCAATACCAAGGGGGGGAAATAATGGCACTTGATCTTTTGAGTTCAATATCATTACATTTGAAATTAGATTTTTTGAATGAATGCATTAAATGAATCAATTATACAATCAATTTTACTTTGTTTTTTTTACCAAATCTAACTACATAACGGCAATGATTTATTTGAATGGTAAAGCTCTAGTCTATTGATAAACTGGGTAAATCAAGATGTAGCCTAGGCCTATTCACAATACAGTTTAATGCATATTCAATAGGAGTGTGTGCATGCATTGAGTTATTGAGCTTGTTTTGGCTGATTTCATAGGACTTCAGATGACAGACAAACAAACAATCTGTTTCCCTTCCTTTTCAGACTTATTTTATTGTACTGATCAACAACATTTCCATAGAAGAAGAAACATATTTTATAAAAGTGTGTGCCGTCTCTTTAAGACCAATGACATTCACACACACTCAGTTCAGTGCTTGAGCAAAGATGATCTTGACTGGGAGAGACGTGAGGCGGGGGAGATTAAGTGAATTAATAATGTTTTTGGTGACAATCAACTTTGAAATCAGCAATATTTTGTGTTATGGTTTGCAAACAAGGTACTAGGTATCACAAACATGATACTAGGGTAGTGAATTGATGTAAGCTCCAGCTGTAAGCTATCAAGGAAAATTAGCCTACAAAGCTGGAAGCTACCGGTATCTTCTTGCAAAAAAGTGTTCTAGCATGTAATGGACATTGTTGCCATTTTGCATAACTCAAGTGTGTTAACTTCTGTGCAGCATAAGTGGTGATGAAGCCCAGGCTCCCAGTGAGTGCAGTGGTTGGTCAGGACAGGCTAGAGCTAGCGATGAGTAAGTGGAGCAGGCACGGTGCTCTCATGCTATAGGGGGACATCGGCTGCACTGATACACAGACTTGATTCTCTAGAGACGACGTGAGACATTTGACAGAAGTACCGAAAGTAACAAAACATTTTGTACCGAAAAGTTTTTCAGGTTCTAGTATCAGAACAGTTATGACGTTTCGGTATACCGTGCAACACTACTTCCCATCATCCACTTCCAGCATTATGAGCAGTAATGAAGCCCCCAGGGTGGGGGTGAATTCCATTTCACTTTAAAATGTTCATCAATGCTTTTCCAGGGTTCTACACTTTTTCCACTGGTGCAACCAACTTGTTCAGTTGGTGGCACCAGCACATTATTTGGTTATACCAATTTCTGTATCATTTTTTTCAGAAATTGATAATGACCTGGCCTGTGTTACATAATGTGACTGCATTCCATGCAGAACCAGGCTAATAATGACTAGACATATTTTAAATTGTGGTCTTACATTGATTCGAATATTTACTGTAACAGCAAAGAAAAATGTATTTATTGCAGATTTCAAAGTGCCATGTCAGGGCAGAATTTGAAAAAACTATACTTGATCCCAAAACAATACCCCAAAAAAGTACTGTGATTTCCCCCAGTTTTTCGATCTCTAAATAACAAAAAAAGTCCACAATGCTGATCCTCTTAGAGTCGATTGACGCACCGGTGTGTCAATCGAAGTAACATAATAAAAACAATCCTCATCAACATCCGTCAGTTGAAGCTAGTTTAAACTAGCTTTGGATGGGTCTCAATCCACCACATCCGCCGATGTCGCACTTCCGCATCTGCGGTGAAAGGCGGCAGAGCTAGAGCGATGTTTGTCAGACCATGAGACATCCCGGAAATCGGTCTTCTCACAGAAAAGTGCCAAGGGACTCGTCTGAAGTCGGTACCATCGATGTGCCAACTTCTGTTTGTAGTGTCCGAACCGATATGCGCCAAGACCCCCACAAGTGTCACAAATGGAAGTATGAAGGTAGTTTTGTATATATACAGTGCCTTGCAAAAGTATTAATCCCCCTTGGCGGTTTCCCTATTTTGTTGCATTACAAACTAATTTTAATGGATTTCTTTGGATTTCATGTAATGGACTTACACAAAATAGTCCAAATTGGTGAAGTGAAAAAAATGTAAAAAAAATAAATAACGGAAAAGTGGTGCGTGCATACAGTGAGGGAAAAAAGTATTTGATCCCCTGCTGATTTTGTAAGTTTGCCCACTGACAAAGAAATGTCTATAATTTTAATGGTAGGTTTATTTGAACAGTGAGAAACAGAATAACAACAAAAAAATCCAGAAAAACATGTCAAAAATGTTATAAATTGATTTGCATTTAAGTAGGGAAATAAGTATTTGACCCCCTCTCAATCAGAAAGATTTCTGGCTCCCAGGTGTCTTTTATACAGGTAACGAGCTGAGATTAGGAGCACACTCTTAAAGGGAGTGCTCCTAATCTCAGCTTGTTACCTGTATAAAAGACACCTGTCCACAGAAGCAATCAATAAATCAATCAGATTCCAAACTCTCCACCATGGCCAAGACCAAAGAGCTCTCCAAGGATGTCAGGGACAAGATTGTAGACCTACACAAGGCTGGAATGGGCTACAAGGCCATCGCCAAGCAGCTTGGTGAGAAGGTGACAACAGTTGGTGCGATTATTCGCAAATGGAAGAAACACAAAATAACTGTAAATCTCCCTCGGCCTGGGGCTCCATGCAAGATCTCACCTCGTGGAGTTGCAATGATCATGAGAACGGTGAGGAATCAGCCCAGAACTACACGGGAGGATATTGTCAATGATCTCAAGGCAGCTGGGACCATAGTCACCAAGAAAACAATTGGTAACACACTACGCCGTGAAGGACTGAAATCCTGCAGCACCCGCAAGGTCCCCCTGCTCAAGAAAGCACATATACATGCCCGTCTGAAGTTTGCCAATGAACATCTGAACGATTCAGAGGAGAACTGGGTGAAAGTGTTGTGGTCAGATGAGACCAAAATCGAGCTCTTTGGCATCAACTCAACTCGCCGTGTTTGGAGGAGGAGGAATGCTGCCTATGACCCCAAGAACACCATCCCCACCGTCAAACATGGAGGTGGAAACATTATGCTTTGGGGGTGTTTTTCTGCTAAGGGGACAGGACAACTTCACAGCATCAAAAGGGACGATGGACGGGGCCATGTACCGTCAAATCTTGGGTGAGAACCTCCTTCCCTCAGCCAGGGCATTGAAAATGGGTCGTGGATGGGTATTCCAGCATGACAATGACCCAAAACTCACGGCCAAGGCAACAAAGGAGTGGCTCAAGAAGAAGCACATTAAGGGTGAATAGTTAGGCACGCTCAAGTTCTGTTTTTTTGTCTTATTTCTTTCTTGTTCCACTATAAAAAATATTTTGCATCTTCAAAGTGGTAGGCATGTTGTGTAAATCAAATGATACAAACCCCCCAAAAAATCATTTTTAATTCCAGGTTGTAAGGCAACAAAATAGGAAAAATGCCAAGGGAGGTGAATAGATAGATAGATAGACAGGAGAAAAAAAAGAGAGAAAAAGAAAGGAGAGAAAATAAAATTCCCTCTTTCCCAAGACAGACTCCAACTGGGAAGCTTCACTGCCTGATGTTCTTCCAATAACTTTTCTTCTGTGTGTAAACCAGAGCAAGCTCTTGGACATGGAACAGAGTAGATGCCAGGGCAAGGAGACAGACAGTCAGAAAAAGAGGGGACTGCATGTTGGCCGGGTTGGGCTGCTGTGTGCGCTGAACCGTCCCCGAGATCGGGAAAGTCCGCCCTTTCCCGTTCCCAAGGTGAGGTTATTCCCTCTGGAGAGGCAGGGAGGATTTCCTCTGGTTCGCTGGATAACCCCTAGCTCAGGGTGGATGTGATGTGTGTGAGTGAGCAGAGAGATCAGCTAGGCTATAGCTATATCCTTTACACAACGCTCATTGAACAAAACCACAGAAGAGCATGTACTGTTATGCATTGACAATATAGCCAGCCTACCATTTCCTCATGCGGAGTTTGTGTCTTTGTGAAATGTACAGCTGTAGCTAAAACCAGTGTTTACCCTATATTCATTTAGCAGCGCCGCCCTCGCTTAATTATTAAATGTTTTTGCCGTGACACGCTTTTAAAGTGATAGTGCGAGATCTTTGCAATTAAGCCTTTTTCTACATACCCAGAATTAGATGAACTCATGGATACCATTTTTATGTCTGTGTGTGCAATTTGAAGGAACACTCCCTTTAAGGTCAGAGTATATTTGTAGCAAACGGAGCAAGCAGTGGTGCAAATGAGTGCCACGAGCATACAGCCACCGCTTGCTCCTCATCTCCCTACAGTGCAGTGGCGCGCATTAGTTATATTTCAGGTGGTGTCAACATAATTACATTTTCATGCATTTTGGAGTAGAATGTCCTTTTGAAAAGTCATCAGAAGTGACCTTCTCACAGTTGTTCTACAAAATAAATCTGTTGGGAGAGAGGGGTGGGCATGTCCCGGGTCCCCAAAAGCGCTGGTGAAAAAAATCATAGGGGAAACACTGAACACAACAACAACAAAAAGTAATAAAAATCTCATTTCTGTAACAATCCACTTCTGAAATGCACCCATTTAGTCTTCTTCAGTGAACGACAGGCTTCTTCACAAATCGCTGTGAATTATGGTTTCGACTGAGCAATGCTATTCTAAACTACTTTAATTGTAAGCCTCATTCAAAGGTCACATCATTCAGTAGCACAGTAGCCTTCCTCTATATGGCTCTCTTTGAGTGCACGCTCAATTCAAACAGATCTCAATTGTGAATGTCAACCCTCTCCCACATTCACATTTTTTTTAAATGCATCAAAGAGACGGAGGTACAACAATGAGCCAATATCCCACACAGCACAGGGAATGCAAATATCATCATGAGTAATATGGTGGCACTGTCTTGTTTTTCTAAATGGCATTGAAATGACCTGGTTGACGTTTATTGTCACGAGTCTTGTCCTGGAGGCAGAACTGAGCGATTTCCCTTTAGATAGGCCAGCTGCAAAGTCAATATTGGCTATATTGTAAAAAATGCATGAATTTTGGTCTTAATATGAGGTTAGAGTTAGGCATTAGGTTTAGCGGTGTGGTTAAGGCTAGTAACCACTCTGCAGAGCTGCCTCCAAAACAAGATTCATAACGAAACACACTAACCTGCTGGAAATAAGGGGAAGATGACCTAATTAACTATTCTGCCCAGATGGTAGAACCAAGTCTAGTCCACCTTTTAACCAGTGCTGTAGTGGTAAAACATTAAATAAAAAGTGGGTAAACTATAAACTCCAGACAATTTGTATAATATTTTTTATTTTACCAGGTAAATTGACTGAACACATTCTCATTTACAGCAACGACCTGGAGAATAATTACAGAGGAGAGGAGGGATGAATTAGCCAATTGGAGGGCCAGATTGGGAACCACTGTACTAACCTCTCTCTGCTTGCTTCAGTTGTTTCCTCTTTCTCCGTGCCTCCTCCTGCATGCATTGCAGCTTGCCTCAGTCTCACCACAAATAAAAAGGTGCGTAAACGGCGTTCACCATCCACTACTTTCCTGCTTTTAACCCAATATCAAGCGGCAGTGATGTGAAGGTCGGCCAACTCAACTGTCCCAAAGATTATGGCATACCAAAAACATTACGAGGCCATAGTTAGGGTTGACTGCATCCCAAATGTAAGCTATGAAAATACATGGCAAGATGCTGCAGAGACATCCAATGTCAACTTAAAGATCTTCCCTTTTTGCTTTTCTGGCTAAGATTGTCTGCCACACCATTGTCTGTCTCACTAGAACTCTCTGTAAAGCAAAGTTATGATGAGAACTTAGTAGCCTATCTTTTGCGCCTGCTGAGGTCTGTCTCCGTTTAACGTTAGCGTCTTACTTCATCACACTAACCACAGCACTCCCCCTAAACTCGATGTCCGCGCCCCGGTCCAAATCGAATTAGCATAATACAAAAATCCTCATCAAAATCCATCTGTATTTGAATTTGTATTTATTAGGGATCCCCATTAGCTGTTGCCAAGGTAGCAGCTACTTTTCCTGGGGTCCAAATACATTAAGGCACTTACATGATACATAAAACAAAAGATAAAACAGTACATCAACAAAAGATAAAACAGTACATCGGTTTAAGATAGAGATATCATTGGCTGCTTCTCAATCCACCACATCCGCCGATGTCTGCCTTCCACATCTGCGGTAGAAGGTGGCAGAGCTACAGCGCTGTTTGTCAGACCAGGAGACATCCCGATAATTGGTCTTCTCACGAAAACATCTGTAGTGTCCGAATGGTTTGGGCTACAAACTAATATGGAAAGATGAGACTCTCACGAACACGATGGTGCGCTCTGTTTTGCTGTACGAGCCCCACAAGTGTCACAGGACTCATCTGAAGGTAACCCTATACCGGGCCGAAAGATGTATGGAAGTGAATGGGGCATTTCCACATCAAAGGTATACGGATAATTCCACGGTAAAATTAATTGTTATTTTTTTCTGCGCATTCTTATATATACACACACATATACATACACATTTTTCTTAAAATCAGCATCTCCACATGTATGACAGCTATTCCATTCCAGTGTCTGTTGAATTCCAACACAGGCACACCTCATTCTACTGAATTAGGTACTGATTAGGTGATCACATGAACCAAATCTTATTTAAACGAGGAAAAGTAGAAAAACCACTGCTGTGGTCATCACTATCCTCTTGCAATAGGACCAGCTGGATGGCAAAAACAGTGCTAATAGTACCTCAAAAGTAATTTTAATCAAAAAATAACTATTGACCATGCCAAAGTTTTGAGTAAGGAAAAGAAGGGTTCAATTCTGGCTTTACTGGCAGAGGGATACAGTGAGCGTCAGGTTGCTTCCGTCCTTAAAATTTCAAAGACGGTGGTTCATAAGAACAAGGTCAAGCAGTAGACATTGGGGAAAACAAAGCTACAGACCGGCAGAGGGCGAAAACGACTCTATACTGACCGGGATGACCGCCAACTCATTCGAATGTCACTCAACAACCGTAGGACGATATCAAGTGACCTACAAAAATAATGGCAAACGACAGCTGGGGTGAAGTGCAAGGTGAGTACGGTTCGAAACAGGCTCCTAGGGGCAGGGCTGATGTCGTGCAAAGCTAGAAAAAAGCCCTTCATCAATGAGAAGCAAAGAAGAGCCAGGCTGAGGTTTGCAAAAGACCATTAGGATTGGGCCGTAGAGGACTGGAGTAAGGTCATCTTCTCTGATGAGTCCAATTTTCAGCTTTGCCCAAAACCTGGTCGTCTAATGGTTAGACGGAGACCTGGAGAGGCCTACAAGCCACAGGGTCTCGCACCCACTGTGAAATTTGGTGGAGGATCGGTGATGATCTGGGGGTGCTTCAGCAAGGCTGGAATCGGGCAGATTTGTCTTTGTGAAGGACGCATGAATCAAGCCACGTACAAGGTTGTCCTGGAAGAAAACTTGCTTCCTTTTGCTCTGACATTGTTCCTTAACTCTGAGGATTGGTTTTTCCAGCAGGACAATGTGCCATGCCACACAGCCAGGTCAATCAAGGTGTGGATGGAGGACCACCAGATCAAGACCCTGTCATGGCCAGCCCAATCTCCAGACCTGAACCCCATTGAAAACTTCTGGAATGTGATCAAGAGGAAGATGGATGGTCACAAGCCATCAAACAAAGCTGAGCTGCTTGAATTTTTGTGCCAGGAGTGGCATAAAGTCACCCAACATCAATGTGAAAGACTGGTGGAGAGCATGCCAAGACGCATGAAAGCTGTGATTGAAAATCAGGGTTATTCCACCAAATATTGATTTCTGAACTCTTCCTAAGTTAAAACATTACTATTGTGTTGTTTAAAAATGAACATAAACTTATTTTCTTATTTTTTGTTATTTTGACCAGTTGTAATTTTTTGCAAATAAATGCTCTAAATAACAATATTTTTATTTGGAATTTGGGAGAGAAAATAAATGTTAATTTTACCCAAACACATACCTCTAAATAGTAAAACCAGAGAAACTGATAATTTTGCAGTGGTCTCTTAATTTTTTCCAGAGCTGTATATATATATATCAGATATAGGTTTATTTTTGGACTATCTGTTTGATATGTTATCTGTTATTCAATGTGCTTCTATGGTCTAATAGCAGTAAGGCCAATTTCAAAATAAAATAGCTAAATGATCCTTGGTATAACCATCTTAAAACAATTCCATATGTTAGCTTAGTAAACCCAGCCCCGGGCCCTTATTAATGTTAGCTACTGCAGTGCTAATAGAAGTCTCTGCCGGCAGCTAGCCACCTGGCTGACATAGCCTATAAGCGATTATTTACCAGTTGTGCATTTATTCTCAGTCTGTTTTTTTTTTGCCTATGTCCCGTTATAGTCTGTCAGCTGCGTCTATAGTTCCCTTCTTGTTAGCCACTTGCCGTTGGTCTGCTGAACCTGACTCCGGGCTGGGGTAGTTCGTTTAACGTCTCACTGGCCCTCGGCCTGTGCCGCGACTAGCGAGAGGGTGGAGTTAGCCGTTTGAGAGAGTAGTGAATGTGCTGCTAACAAGGAAAACCCAGGGGGGAAATCCGGGGGGTGCAGGCGAACATAACGAAGCGTCATTGTTGTGAAGGTAGGCCAACTCAACTGTCCCAAAAAGTATGGCATGCCAAATATTTGAGGCCATAGTTAAGGTTGACTGCATCCCAAATGTAAGCTATGAAAATACATGGCAAGATGCTGCAGAGACATCCAATGTCAACTTCAAAATCTTTCCTTTTTGCTTTTCTGGCTAAGATTCAGTTACTCTATAAAAAGTTCCTTCCATAAACATAGTTAAAAAAAAAAAAACTCTGGCCCCTTGAATAGTTCACAATGTCCTTGAGAGTGGCCAGTGCAGCAATAATGCAGAATTGGCTGAGGGAGCATGACTTGCACTTATCAGAGAGAAACATAGAGTTGAGCCTCTTCCGGATCAATTAGGCATGCAGAGCCAGCAGCACCGGGAAGGAGATAATAGCAAACATTAGGCCACTTTTCCCCTACAGATACCGGGTCCTGGGTCAAACCTAGACTGCTGCTTTGAAGACGCAGTTTGTGACACTTAATGTGCCAGGACACTTTCTCCCTCTCCTTTTACCTCCCAGCACCAAAAAGCCCAGCCAGAGCTGCCTACCCCACCCAGGTATCCAACCATCAGATCCGCTGCCATGAAGATCATGGAAGACTGCCGAGTAAAATAGAGGTGTCACGCATGACCGAAAAACAAAACACACACTGCGAGATTGGATGCATGCACTCAGATAAGCATCTCCATTTTACCAGGGAGTGGGACCTGGCTGCCAGCGCCTGAGAACAGAGACGAGAACAGTGAATCTAGGCTCCTCGTCCATCTCTAGTCTTCTTGGCGTCGGTTGATGATTTCTGATGATTTCTTTGCAGTAGTAGAGATTCCTCTACCTGGCACCAGACCACAGGGCTTACATAGATATTTTAATAGGGGGGCTGGCGGGGATCTTGGAGCCCGTTTCTCTTCCGGTTGGTGGTTGGTGTCGACATGCGAAGCAGTGCGGACCGGTGACATCCAGCCAGCTAGGCAGGCCACTCAGCCATTCACTGGGCCTGGCACTGGCAGCCAGGCAGAGCCCACTAGCCCGCTGACTCGGGGGGAACAGGGCACCCCTATCTACAATCTACACATTCCTGCAGCTGTTTGCATCTGGTTGCCATGGATCTGCACAGCTGTTTCTACCCGCCTTAATGAGCTCCAGCAGCTGGGCGACTGTCAGAGACTCGGACCCCCCCCGTGTGAGCGAGTTTCACACCTGCATGCTCTGCAAAGGAAACTTCCTTCCTCTGGGGGTAGAGTGGGAGAGATCTTGTTTCCTAATATTAGTCATTCTCGAGCAAGTTAGTATTGAAACCACCGAGTACGTAGGTATTGAAAATACTGGCTAAGAATCATTTGGAAACTGAACCCTACTGAGGCCTAATAAATCAACATAACGCATACTAAATACGTTCACACCTATGGACCTCATTCAAGACAAACTATCCTTTATTCAGCACTTTTACAATAAATATGAACCTGGTCATTTACATTTCCTCAATCATGACAGATTTACCATCACACACAGGAGGACATTTTGTCACTTCATTTCCATATTTTAGCCAGCAGCTATCTATCAAGCGGTAAACAAGCAAAGTTCCCCAAAGAATCACAAATGAACATGAGCCATATGAATAAAAACATTCATTTTGTCAGTCTGTAGAACTGTTAGAGCCTGAGGAAAGGTTCTGTGTGCCCTTGCAGATGTTGGTAATGTGTTGACAACTGTCACAGCAACCACCTCCAGACACACAACAAAGGGATCTAGCTTAAGCCCTGATTTTGATTTGTCAAAGCCAGTCAACACACGACTGGTTCACACAGTGTCCTTGCTCCAGACTAGTCTAAGGAACGACACTTCAAATCAAATCCATCTGACACAATGACAAGATCCTTGCATAATAACATGGCAACATAACAGATGGCACAAATATAACCTACTGTTGTGGTATGAATTTAAAAAAAGGATTTGTATATTTGTTCATATACTTAATTATGGAGAACTCAAAAGTCTCTTTCCTTCTTATAACAGACCGGAGCAAGTGTAGTTAGGGCCTACTTCTCATACCATCCTCCACACTTCCCAAGCCAAACATCTGAAGCAACAAGTAGGCTAACAGGGCTCAGCTTTGACTGCAGAAGAAACCTTGTAATTACTGAGAGTGGCTTTAGTTTCAGCAGCCTGCCCTGTGGTGAGAGAGGGCCTCTTAACATATCATCTGGAAGGAAACGTAGGTACTGCCTTTTAGGAGGTTCATGCCATCTTTCTATTTAGGGCTTAGTCCCAAATGGTACTCCATACCCTATATTGTACACTACTTCTGACCCTATGTGCCCCGGTCATTTAAAATCCCATAGTGCCTACCTTTCATGGACCTATGGGTACCCAAACTGATAATTAGCCAGCAAACCCATCATCATATCATCACTGGATTCACTTGGTTTAGTAAATTGTTAAATTGTTAGTTTTTAAACCAAAATATGAAATGGTGGACATTCTTCTAAAAAGCAAGGCCTACTGCAAAGGACCACCCAGGTAAATCATGGGATTACATCCCAAATGGCATCCTATTCACTCATCGGGCTCTGGTGAAAAGTAGTGCACTATATAGGTTTATGGTTCCATTTGGGACGCATACATGGTGTACAGATTCCAACACATCCCACAATGCACAGCTCACGAGGACATCTACTGTAGTAACAAACACGTCATTATTGTACGGTCATTATCATACTGTCATTATCCTCAGTGGATCCACCACACCATAAACACCAGTAAACTCATGAGGATATCATCAACCATTATCCCACCACCATTCCAGTAACAGGCTCACAACATAAATCAGCCATCAATCAGTCACATTATCATTACCTCATGGGACTCCAACTACATAATCACCAGTCAGTCAGTAGGTCAGTAAGCCATTTCCGGGTTGCTCTGACTACCGCTTCTCCTCTTGAAACGTCAATATTGTTTGCTACTTAGTGTTGATCATTGTGATTTTTGCTTAACAGGATTTGTTGCCTAATAGTTGTACCTTTTGTTGCCTGCAGAGGCTGGCTTGCTGAGCGTTAGGATTGCTTTTTACAAACTGTCTGACTGTTTACCTGACTACTACCAGGGAGGATGAGAACAGTTTCGACTCAACCTTTGTTCTGCCTTCCTCTGATAACTATACAGTTAGATCCCACAAGTTTTCTGGATTCCTACCACTTAACCAAATTATTTGGACACTAGCCAATTGGATGCTAACTAGCTTGGCAGCTAATTTTCTTGTCAGGATCTATCTGTGTGTTTTTGTACGGTGATGTGGATTCTACTACTTCTGCCTTGGCTCCTCTGCTGTGGGGATCTACTGTACCCCAGGACCATTCACTGGCCTGCCCCAAGCCTGGATTCCATCATGACACGGATAAGGTACTCCTTGCCGAACTCTACCGCTTTCAGTCTGCCCGTATTAAAGCCCTGTTTTCCCTACGGACGCACCGCGACCTAGGGATTGTGCGTCGGGCTGCCTACTGCCGTAGGGAAAATGCATACACCGTGAGTCACTGCACTGTAACATGAACTGCCCTGGTGCAAATCTAAGCTGCCTTAAAGCTTTGGCTAAAGTGGATAGCTCTGTGCACCATGCCTCCTCCTCTCCTACACACTACAACTTGTTTGCTCTGCTGAACTTTCGCTCTCTCAATAACAAATGACTGCTGGTTTATGATGCTCTCATGGATAAAGATATCGACGTGATATGCTTAACAGAAACCTGGCAGCAGCCAAATTACTTGATGGTGCTTAATCAAGCTACACCACCAGGCTATGTGTACCTACAAAAACCTTGCTCTGTGGGTCGGGCGGGGACCTTGCAGTTATCCATTGTACAGACTTCAAAGTTAAAGTCCTTCCCACACCGAATGACACATCTTTTGAATGTCTGGCATTTAGCCTGGCTGGTCCTCAACCTCAGCAAATTGTGCTAATCTACTGCCCTCACAAACTTTCCACTATGTTAATCTCAGAGGTCCTCATGTCCGTCTGCTCCATGTCACCATCTACCCTACTGTTGGGTGACTTCAACATCCATGTCAACTCCAACAATAGTGGCTTTGCTGCCAAGTTCCTGTCTCTCCTGGACTGTTTCAACATTACACAGCATGTAAAGTTTCCAACACAGGCCATGTTCTGGACCTCGTGTTCAACAGGCTTAGCCCCCTCCAACCTGCGTGGCCTGGATCTTTCAAAGCTGCGGCAAAAAACGGACCATTACATACAGGAACAATAAATCTGTCAGCACATCTGTCCTAGGAAACAGGCTTCAAAACACACAACAGCCCTGATCCTCTTCCATCCTCTGCCGTGGAGCTCGCGTCTCACTATAACACACTCCTCTCCTCCAGCTTTGACGCTGTTGCCCCTCTGGAAACTAGGACGGTCACCTTCTCCTTATCTGCTCCCAGAGGGTTTACCCCTGAGCTGTGTTCTTTGAAGTCCACTGGCCGACAACTGGGGAGGGTGTATAAAGAATCAGATCTCACAGTTCACTTAAGAGGCTTCCAGGATGCTCTCCCCAATGCTAAATCAGTCTACTACAACCTCATCAATAACAGCCAAGGCAATCCTAGAACCCTTTTCTCAACCATCAGACTACTCCAGCCTCTGGATTCCTCCTCCATCACTGGCTCTCTTGAGGTTTGCAATACATTTCTGAACCTTTTTCAGTCAAAAATGTATTCCATCTACAAGCAGCTTCAGTTATCCCCCACCCTGCCCCCTGACCAGGTTCTGGCTAACACTACCCCCCCCACCCACCCACCCACCCATCCTAAAGACACAAGGACTGGACCCGGATAACTTGAACAATTACTGGCCATGACTAGGGCTGTGGCGGTCACAAAATTGCGTCAGCCGGTGATTGTCAAGCAAATAACTGTCGGTCTCACAGTAATTGACCGTGAAACAACAAATACATTTAGCATCTCCTGGCTCCCACACATAGCCTACAAGCCACTGATGCAGACCTTAGACTTTTTAAAATGTAGATGTTCCTAATAAATACATGTAATATAGCCTACACCTTCACAATAAATCCATTATTTATTTTAGACAGGTCTAAAGAAGCAAGATATGCCAAATGGCTGTTGGCTACACTAGTTCATTTAGCAGACAAGAGTGGCTTAGAATTCCGTGGCATTATTTTACATTATGAAGAATACAATTGAACAAAGCTGAATAAAATAGAAAGGATATTTTCTCCAAACGATTTCCGAGGGAGTGCGCACATGCAGCTATTCTGTGTTGAGCGGTTAACAAAGAAATAGGTATTCCTATATGCTTAATTTAGAGTTATTAATGTAACTTTAGTTGTTCTACAAATGTTGGGCTATATGTTTTGATTTTTAATACATTGTAAGGCGGCATGATGCGACTAATGATGATTTGAAAAAAGTTGCTTGAAAGGCATGAGCTCTGCTTTGTTTTTTGCACAGGCTGTACACACTACATCAGTCACTCATTCACAATTTGACAAGCACTTGATAATGCCTAGAATTTCACGGTGGCATCCCCTTTGTGTGGCCGTAATGCACCCTTTAAAAAAATCCATGCCTTTTGCGGCCAGTGGCCGTTGTGCGCTTCTCCCTTAGTGCTGCGCACTCCATCATGTGATCGGGTCTTTCTCACAGGCTACAAGTGAAGACAGACACATCAGGGACACAACTGCGCGCGTCCTTATCCAATTCCAAGGTGCATATTGGAGATATTGGAAGAACTGTCCACATTTACTTTTCGTCAGCCAACAATATGAGTAGGACTAACGAACAGCAAAAGCACTAGCCTATGTCAATCTACTATCCCCCATAGTACAAAGGTCGACCTATTCTATTCCGTGCGAGAGAAAAAAAACATTCCAAACATAGTCTGGGACAGTTGTGGGATGCGATAGATCCCAAATTAATACAACCACTAGCATCAACATAATGTGGCTGACGCAACCGATCAGAACGTTTAGCTTAAAATGTTAATAAACTATTCAGCTATTTCTTCACATTATAAGCACAGCAATGCGCACATGGTAGTAGGCTATAAGCGCAAATGTTCCATTAGCGGAAAACACCATTATCAAAAGTGACTGCAAATGAAATTATGAATGTAATGCTTTTATTATAAAGGTGCATTTTTATGGTGAAAATTATCTTCCCCACAATTGAAACTCACGCGCTGCTTATGTATGCCAGTTAGGCTCTACACCCCTTGTAAAGCAGATTAATGTGCTTCATTTTAACAAGTTATTTGGCCACTTTAGTTGTGATACAAACCTTATCAAAACATATAGGCTAATGGGCTAGGCTACATGAGGTGTGCGACTATGATTCAAAAAAGTTGCAAAAAGAAAAGGCTTTGTTTCTTATGCTGGGCATCATTCACAAGTGATAGGCTAATATTGTCACCCATCAGACTATTCTTGATTGAATCTTGTCTTTACATATACAAAATAATATATGTGTGAATTTTTATTTATTTAGAATGGACCATTATCATGCACCTGTATCGAAACAGGGTCAGAGGGAAAAAATACATGTAATCTATGCACTTAAATAGCGAATGGAGGACGCTTTTCCTGTGGTTCATTTTCATGCCAGCCAGGTAGGCTATGCTCCTGTTGTAAAGATAAGCAACGTGCTTAATATTAGGAAAGTTGACAAATAAATATAGTAGGCCTAGGCTATAGAAAGCTGATGGGATCCTCCTCTTTTTAATAGAGGCCATCACTCGGTTCTCACCCAATTGCATAGCCTATAGAAATGTTGTGCAACATCAACTCATTGGCTCTCATTAAGTGTTTGATTAGATTTTCAATTACATTTGCATTGATGTCAGAGTGATTAGAGGGACAATAGAGTGCTGAGTACCAGGCAGTAAGCAAGTTTGGTAGGCTACTAATGACCATCAGCAGCATCAGAGCTTGGAGAAGCCTAATTACCATGACTAAACTGTCACGTGGAATTTGACTGCCTTCATGACTCGTGACCGCCAGTGTGGCGGTAATACGGTCACCGCAACAGCCCTAGCCATGACCAACCATGACATGTATGAACCTCTTTAAAAATCGGGGTTCCGGGCCAAGCACAGAGACTGCACTGGTAAAAGTATTCAATGACCTCATCATTACCGCCGACTCTCGCCACTTCAATATCCTCATCCTCCTCGACCTCTCTGCTGCCTATGACACCGTCTGTCACTGCATCCTCCGCAACCGCATGGATACGGTCCGAACGTGTCATCCTGGACCCCACTCTCTCCGAGTCACACATCAAGTCCATCACCAAATCAGCCTTCTTCCATCTCCTCAACATCTCCCGACTCCGACCATCCCTCACGGACCAGGTAGCGGAGACCCTCATACATGCCTTTGTTACATCACGTCTGGACAACTGCAATGGAGTCCTATTCGGGGTGTCCGGCAAAGCCCTATATAGGCTCCAGTACGTCCAGAACTCCACTGCCAGGGTCATCACACACACCAAACCCTGGGAACACATCACCCCCACCACCTTCACTGGCTTCCTGTCAAATTCCACATTACCTACAAGATCCTACTCCACACCTACAAGGCACTCCATGGCCTTGCCCCCTCATAATTCTCTTTCCTCATGGACTACTCACCATCCCCAAAACAAGACAGTGCTCAAATGGGGGCCCAGGCTTTCAGCGCTGCTTCCCCCAAACTCTGCAACTCTCTCCCCCAGCCAGCCGCAACTCTCTCCCCCCAGCCAGCCGCAACTCTCTCCCCCCAGCCAGCCGCAACTCTCTCCCCCCAGCCAGCCGCAACTCTGAACAGGGCCAAAGTGTAAACTTCAACCCAGATATAAAGTACGTAGAAATGATAATGGACCCTTAATACTTGAACATATTATAATCTTTGAGAACTAACAATCCCCAAACTAAAAGCTAGACAGTCAGGGAGATAAAAAAATATCAAAAACAATTAATTTCGCACTATTGATTTTTGTTCTTATGTTTGAGCAAAATAACACAGCATTAGACATAGACAAATGCATAGAATTGAAGGAAATAGCTTTAAAACATCACCATTTTCTCTCAGCTCCATTGTAGAATATTACCTTTAAAAATGCAACACTCTCTACACTGCCAAGATGGGGGCCTCTAAAATTCTGCCACTCGACAGGCAGACCACGCCCATTGCCACGCCCACCACCTGAGTAGCTTTTATTTCTTTTTATTCTATGGTTTTATCCTTGTTTAGTTTTTTACTCTCTTGCTGTACAATCTTTTCTTAAAAGGCACTTTAAAACCCATGTATTATTTATTATTATTATTATTAGTCAGTGTCTGCATTCCAAGTGGCACCCTATTCAATATATAGTGCACTACTTTTGACCAGGGCCCATTATTCCCTATATAGTGCACTATTTCTGACCAGAGCCCTATGGTCTATGGACAAAAGAAGTGCACTATAAAAGGAAAATAGGGTGCCATTTGGGACTCACAGGTGAATTGTATACAGTATGGAGTTGGTAGCCACTCACCTCAGATGGTTTCTTGTGCTCCTGTCTGACCCAGGTGCTGCTGGTCCCTGTGTTCTTGGAGGACCTGGACCAGGAGGTCACTTGACCTGCAAACGGTTACATTTTAGATGTACATTTTGGTCATTTAGCACCCATTTATCTTATCCAGAATGACAAACAGTTAGAGGAGACAGGAGGCAGCCATTTTCAATCACTGATCACAATTTAAGGCATCTGAAAGTCTGACTGACTTGCCTAGATTTCATAATTAGTTTTAGACTTGATATGTTCAGTTCAGTAACAATTGACAGGTGGATGGATAGTTATGGTGATACAAGTGGATAAGTTTGAGAAAAAAGAGGCACAAGGAGGTCAGAGTCACTGATAATGGGTTGAAGAACCTTTCCACAACGATTTAGTTGGTCAGTATCACTTATTAGAAGGAATATACGTACTGATGTTGCTGTATTTTAGGTAATCAAAATCATTTTCATATGATAGCCTAAGGGTGAAATGATAATAATTTCCCACCAACACCCCAGAACCGAATGGTAATTAACCAGACAGAAGACGATTGAGCCATCAGAAGAAACTGATTCGTGATCAACATATTCCTAATCCCTCTATAGCCAACATGCTAGTAGTAGGCTACGTCCCAAATGGCCCCCCAATACCCTATAGTGCATTACTTTGACCAGAGCCCTTTGGGCACTAGTGCATAAGGGGATAGGGTGCTATTTGGAAAGCAGCCTATATTTAGTGATGGCGTTAAACAGGGCTGGAGGCAGATCTCGTCACTCCTGTCTTCAGAATCACTCTGTGATGAGTGGGTTTAACCAAAGGCCTAGAATGAATCCTCAGTCGGCTGTACTGTGTGACGGTGTCAGTGTGTGTTCCTACCTCTCTGACTGCTGTGTGTGTTTTTTTATTTAACTATCCTTGTGTGTGTGTGTGTGTGTGTGTGTGTGTGTGTGTGTGTGCACGAGTCACGACGAGCAGGCAGGTGGAGAGGGAGGTGGTCGTCATCAAGTCATTTTATTTATAGACCAGGATCACACCTTAGCCAGCCAAAGTCCCTTGCAGCAACACAGGAGAGAAGGGAGAGACACTAATCTCCTCAATAACTGACATTTCCATTTGTACCCGGTGACAGGTTGTTATTTTAAATGTGTGCTGTTCCAGCTACCAGGAGGGAGTTCAGAGCCACGTCATTATGTAATCTCAATGTGTGTGTGTTGCGGTACGGGGTTGGGATGGCTACGGCTGGTCGACATGATACGGCTGTGGTGTGGTACCTCCTCACGTTGCAGAGCGACCGCAATCAGAGTTACCCATCATGGCCTGTTTTAATGACAAGCCCCAGTTTAGCACAGGGTCAAAATTATCACTGGGATCCTTCAATTAGAAACACGATAACCCAAACCCATGTTGAACCGATGCAAGCTAGCCCGGACACTGGCGTGTTAATGGCACTCAGAAGCACTGGTTGTTTAGGGAGCATCAAGCAGTTTAGCCTCCGGCACATGGCCCAGAGCTATGGCCACTGGTCCAGCGGTAGGAGTTGCCCGTAGGCACACATCTCAGATCAGATTACCTCCCCCAATCATGATTTAATCAAATTAGGGACAAAAAAATGCTCTGACCTTAGATCAGAGACTAGTGGTAATTTCATCCTACTTCTTCACAAGCATACATTTGTCCATCACTTGGCCACCACCATTGTGGCTCACAGTGATCAATCAGTCAGTTACGTTAATGACAGAAGCCATTGTGGTGATGCAGGCATAAACATCTTGTTCCTGCCATCGGCTGTGTCCCAAATGGCATCCTATTCCCTATAGTGCACTACTTTTGCCCAGGGCCCATAGGGTGCCATTAGGGACATAACCGAGGCCAGACTAGTGACTGGTCCTGCCGCTGAGGATCTTCTGCCAAGCTGCTCTTCAGGGCCCGTTGTTTATTCTGCCTGTTTGTTTAGTGTTTGGCTGCAGAGCGTCAGAGCGTGCATCAGCCCTGTCCTAATCGCTCCTGTTTAGTCAGAGTACAGCTTTCATGACTCACTCCTAACTAATTAGTCTCCAAATGGTGACAATCCCGCCCTTCTACCTCTCCATTAACCCCCCCCCACCCCCCAGTATCTCTCCGGCCCTTTTATCATCTCTAACTACATACGTTTCAACTCACTGTCAGTGGTGTCCGAGTCATTGCTGCTGGTGGAGTATTTTCTTCTCTTCTTCTCACTCTCCATCTGTTAGGGAAGAGACACACATCAGCATCCAGCAGCAGCAGTTACAGTACAGGCCAGGCTATGGTTATTATACTGCCACAGCGTCAAACTAGACCACTTAAGAGCGAGAGAGACACACAAAGACTGCAAGCAGCAGAAAGAGAGAGAAGGGCAGGCAGAGACAGAGATAGAGCCAGAGAGAGCAAGACAGACAGACAGAGAGAGAGATAGAGAGCCAGAGAGAGCGAGACAGACAGACAGAGAGAGAGAGAGATAGAGAGCCAGAGAGAGAGAGCGAGACAGATAGAGGTAGTTATAGCACTGGGGAAGGGTGAGACTTTATGAGGATATCTGCTCTGTAGATATGCGTGTCTGATTCCCCCATCCATCCACAGAGAGAGTACAGTACAGTGAGCCAGGAAAAGAGAAGAACTAGAGGAAAAAGCAGGTTATTGCCTTTAGTGACTGAGCGCAGATTTATGTGGCCATAAAACAGGGCTTTTCCCTCTTATATTGGGCTCTTCCTGTTGCCTTGCTCAGCCCGCCGTAAACTTTACTAGTGACATTTAGACTTCCAAATAGAGCTGCCTCTACTCCCTGTGCAACACACTCCCTGTGCTTTAGATTAACTTGCTATGTAGCGCCGAGTACATAATGGACTTCCTGTCTGGCCTCGCTGGAAGTTCAGTGACTAAGGTGTCCCTCAGGGATGTGTTGTTTTTCCTTTATTGTTTTACCCTCAGTGCCGTATCAAATGCGTAGAGAAAGCAATAAAAGTGGGTGGTGGGAGTCATGTTTCATACTGTAGGTTGAAGACAGCAACTCATCGCCTCCTCTTCACATCAGAGGGGGAAAACACTGGCGTGTCTGACCGACAGCTTTTCAACGGGGAAGAAAACCTGTGTGGTTTTCCCTTTCTCTACTTTCTTTTTCCCCTCTCTTTCTCTCCATCATAACCATGAAACAAAATCCTTCTAAAGATTGAGACATTTCCATGGCCATAGAGAGAAATAAGTCTGTGCTAGGTGCCAAAGAGGAATAACAGATGTATAAAGAATGCATTTTCCACTTGAAATATATATAGATATTATTTTTTGGGGGGGGTTTGAGATCCATTTTCACTTAAACCTCAAATACAGAGCAGGTTTCCCCCAGAGGTGCTGTATTGTAGGAATGGAGGAACGGTTCTGCAGGAGGAGTCCCCTTGGTGACGACTTCGCACCATAAAACAAATGAAGTGCTCCACAGCACAGAGAGAGATGTAGACAGACAAGGAGAGGGAGGATAGTTGTCTCAGAGAGAAAGACAATGAGTGCAATCAAGAGTGAAATAGATAACAAAAATGAAATAAACAATACAAAATTAACAGTAAACATTACACTCACAAAAGTTCCAAAAGAATGAAGACATTTCAAATGTCATATTATGTCTATATACAGTGTTGTAATGATGTGCAAATAGTTAAAGTACAAAAAGGAAAACAAATTCACATAAATATAGGTTGTACACTGCTCAAAAAAATAAAGGGAACACTAAAATAACACATCCTAGATCTGAATGAATTAAATAATCTTATTAAATACTTTTTTCTTTACATAGTTGAATGTGCTGACAACAAGATCACACAAATTATCAATGGAAATCAAATGTATCAACCCATGGAGGTCTGGATTTGGAGTCACCCTCAAAATTAAAAAAAGTGGAAAACCACACTACAGGCTGATCCAACTTTGATGTAATGTCCTTAAAACAAGTCAAAATGAGGCTCAGTAGTGTGTGTGGCCTCCACCTGCCTGTATGACCTCCCTACAACGCCTGGGCATGCTCCTGATGAGGTGGCGGATGGTCTCCTGAGGGATCTCCTCCCAGACCTGGACTAAAGCATCCGCCAACTCCTGGACACTCTGTGGTGCAACGTGGCGTTGGTGGATGGAGCGAGACATGATGTCCCAGATGTGCTCAATTGGATTCAGGTCTAGAGTGAAAGCACCGCCAGCATTCAAAAGTGACCAAAACATCAGCCAGGAAGCATAGGAACTGAGAAGTGGTCTGTGGTCACCACCTGCAAACCAGTCCTTTATTGGGGGTATCTTGCTAATTGCCTATAATTTCCACCTGTTGTCTATTCCATTTGCACAACAGCATGTGAAATTTATTGTCAATCAGTGTTGCTTCCTAAGTGGACAGTTTGATTTCACAGAAGTGTGATTGACTTGGAGTTACATTGTGTTGTTTAAGTGTTCCCTTTATTTTTTTTTGCAGTGTATTTACAATGGTGTTTGTTCTTCACTGGTTGCCCTTTTCTTGTGGCAACAGGTCAAATCTTGCTGCTGTGATTGCACACTGTGGTATTTCACCCAATAGATATGAGAGTTTTTCCAAATTGGATTTGTTTTCGAATTCTTTGTGGGTCTGTGTAATCTGAGGGAAGTATGTGTCTCTAATATGGTCATATATTTGGCAGGAAGTTAGGAAGTGCAGCTCAGTTTCCCAAGGTTGCCGTTGACGCATATCCCACGGTAGTTATTGGGGTCAAATTTGTCTCCCCTTTTGTGGATTGGGGTGATTAGTCCTTGGTTCCAAATTATCATTTCATTAAGGATACCATCAACACCACAGGCCTTTTTGGGTTGGAGGGTTTGTATTTTGTCCTGTAGTTCATTCAACGTAATTGGAGAATCCAGTGGGTTCTGGTAGTCTTTAATAGTTGATTCTAAGATTTGTATTTGATCATGTATATGTTTTGCTGTTTGTTCTTTGTTATAGGGCCAAAATGATTGATCGAGAGCTCTCTCTCCCTCTGAGCTGGATTACATTACTGCGCTGTTACTCCACAATGGCCCCCTTTTCACGCATGCCTCAAATCACCTACTTGTGAATGACGGGACGGGAAAGCAAAACTGGCAGTGCCACTCCATCTGTAGCAGTAGTGGTAATGGGAGTAGTAGTGGTGGTGATGATGTTGTGTCCTCATGCCTGCTCTTGCTACACAGAGAGGAGAGGTGACGGGCCAAAACATGCTGAGTCGTTCCCACGACAGTCCCTGCATGGTGTCACTACACAGGGACGTGGCCCTTAGCTCTGCTGCCCCTGGTCTCATTGGCATGGTGCAGGGTGGTGTGTGTGGCACAGGGCCGCCCGATCTCCAGACCCACACACAACTCTGACTCACTCACTGGGGAGGGCTGTGTGTGTGATGACTGAGCTGCATGGACGGAGAGGCTGCAGGCTTAAAAGGCTGCATCCCAAAACTGTCTGCCAGTGCCGCCAGTGCCAAAGTGGGCTGCCCGGTCATTTCCGTGTGTGTTTGTGTCTGCCTGGTCTTTCAGAGTGCTGAGAGATGACTGCCAAGCCCATTAGTTGGCCAATTCTGACACCCAGCCTCTGAAATGGATAGTTACTGCCCGCCTGTCTGCCCTCCCTTTCTGCCTGTCTGTCTGCCTGTCTGTCTGTCTGCCTGCCTGCCTGCCTTCTCTTTCCATCAACAAGCCACTTTCAGGTCCCAGGATAAAGGGAGAGGAGGCCTTGGCGTTTACAGCACTAACAGTCAGGCAGCGACACAAAAGCAGCTGATATGATGTCATTAATAGCAGGCACCAATCTGCAATTACCATACACACACACACAGAATGACCAAGTATTCGTTCAGAATCCGGTAGGTCAGGCTGTTTGATGAAGAATCCCTGCATATAAATTGCTTCATAAACAACATCTCTCTGAGGCTGGTTTGTGACAGCCAGTGTGTGTGTGTGTGTGTGTGTGTGTGTAAGGGGGAGATGCAGCAGTGTCATTAGGGTGGTTTAAACAAGATGCCAATGTGTAAAAAGCCACTGGCAAAACCGCCAGAGAGCCGGGCAACCAAGCTCCACGCTCTCTCCCTCGTTCTTATTTTATTGACAGTCCTTTTCCTCCTCTCTCTCTCCCTGGAAAAAGCAGAGGGGCGGGGGGAGAGGAGGGTGTATGCAACATGAGAGTTGGGTGCACTATGCAGTGTTAATGCTGTGTGTACAAAACAAGGCAGCAACAAGACAGGTGTAGAGGGAGCAGTGTATCACTGCAGTACCCCTGGGAGACAGATCCCCGCCCGCCTCTGCCTCCCCGGAACGCAACGAAACGGCAAGTCGGCTATTTTTGGAGAAGGAGAGAGGTGTAGTGAGGACAGATGGGGAGTTCTGGCAGCGAGAAAGCGAGAGAGAGGGTGGTAGAGAAGGGGAAGGAGAGAGGAATGGCAGAGGTTGAGAGAACAGAGAGAGAGAGAGAGAGAGAGAGAGAGAGAGAGAGAGAGAGAGAGAACAGAGCGAGAGAAAACAGAGCAAGAGAGAGAACAGAGCGATAGAGAGAACAGAGCGAGAGAGAGAACAGAGCGAGAGAGAGAACAGAGCGAGAGAGAGAGAACAGAGAAAAACAGCATGTCAGAGGTGAGGAAGAGAGAGCAGCATCAGTGTGTTAGTAGTAGTGGTGGCGTAAACCACCCTGTAGCCCAGCAGGGGTTGTGATGCTCTGCTCTGTGAGCCTCTGAATGAGAGGCAGCCAAGGCTCTGTGAATGACATGATCACAGGCACAGCTGTGTGGAGTCATGGAGTCTTTACCCCAGCTAGAACAACACACACACAGGCAAGAAACACAAAAGCATACAGATAAATTCTAGTTCATATCTAAAAGCTCTTATCCTTCCTCACACACCATTGAAAACCAGGAAGGAGGAAGAAAACCTAGGGGATCTCATTCAGTGAGCCCCCAACACCTCTATGTCATTTAAAAACCACAAAAATCACAGGTCATAGAACAAGAAAACGCACTTTAACTATTACTGGTACACTTCTACTCCACATACGACAGAAGAGGAACGGAGACGGTACAAGAGCTCCTTGCCAGCATTATAAACGAGAGCAGTTCCACAGTAGGGCTGGGCGATATATCTAATTAATTTGATGTAGGGCTGGGAGATAATTCTAATTCATTTGATGTAGGGCTGGGAGATATATTGAATTAATTCGAATTTATGTTTTGGTGCGATATTCCAAATGCCTGGATGGCAAGAATCACGTTTTTGGTTATTTTTTGTTTTTATGAGCGTTTATGTCCACTTTTTCTCATGTTGTCTTTTTGGTCTCGTCTCCTTCGCTCCTTCTGCTGCGATTGTGCACCTTCCCATTCACACACACAAGTCCCTCTCCCTGCCACTCACAACAACAAAGATGAGTGATCACTTCTTATTCAACATGCTATTTGCATTTGAGGTTTTGTCCAACGAAATCGATCATATGGACACCGACAGACATTGATATATTATTTTACTGTAATAGTGAAGTTAACCTTTCTAACGGTACACTTTTTATGTCTCAACTCCTCAAATTGCGCACAGAGCAGACACTACTAAAAACAGGAGTATCAATTAACAATGTACCGCTAGCAGCATTTTAGCCAAAGACTGTTATACTAGCTATTTAGTCTGTGTTTTATAAATGTGCAATAAGCATAAAAACACAATTACATAAGAAATTGGCAACTCATTCTCATTCTGAGAAATAAGGTAGCCCACTTGATTTCAACATCTGAACAAAGTGGACAGGCTAGCATGCTGTTCAAACAGTTAGAGACAGGAGGGTCTATTCATTACAGTTCAAATAGTCCGGGTAGCCATGATTAGCTGTTCAGGAGTCTTATGGCTTGGGGGTAGAAGCTGTTGAGAAGTATTTTGGACCTAGACTTGGCACTCCGGGACCGCTTGCCGTGCGGTAGCAGAGAGAACAGTCTATGACTAGGGTGGCTGGAGTCTTTGACAATTTTGAGGGCCTTCCTCTGACACCGCCTGGTATAGAGGTCCTGGATGGCAGGAAGCTTGGCCCCAGTGATGTACTGGGCCGTACGCACTACCCTCTGTAGTGCCTTGCGGTCGGAGGCCAAGCAGTTGCCATACCAGGCGGTGATGCAACCAGTCAGGATGCTCTCGATGGTGCAGCTGTAGAACATTTTGAGGATCTGAGGACCCATGCCAAATCTTTTCAGTCTCCTGAGGGGGAATAGGCTTTGTCGTGCCCTCTTCACGACTGTCTTGGTGTGTTTGGACCATGATAGTTCGTTGGTGATGTGGACACCAAGGAACTTGAAGCTCTCAACCTGTTCCACTACAGCCCCGTCGATGAGAATGGGGGCGTGCTCAGTCCTCTTTTTTTTCCTGTAGTCCACAATCATCTCCTTTGTCTTGGTCACGTTGAGGGAGAGGTTGTCCAGGGCTACATAGTGTGGTATAGTAGTAGGCTATTCTCCCATGTGGATTCTGCTGCTGCTATTTCAATGGCAACCTATTCCCTATTTAGTGCACTACTGCCATTTGTTGGGACGCAGCCGTACCCTCACTGAATGACCTCAGCAGCGACCCCAGGGGACCAGCCGAGCAAATGAGCAACGAAAATATAATGGGTTTCCTTTATCATCACCTTCACGGCTCCAGTCCAGCCACATATATTAATACAATATTTATTGACGCTGCTGCATTATGGGGAAAAAAAGGAAAGGGGTGGAAGAGGGAAGGAGGGGAAAAAGAGAACGGAAGGCCAGGACCAAATCATTTTCTACGGAGTCTCTCTCGCTCTCTCCTGAAAGTGCTGACAAATAATCAAAGGGACCTGAGTGCCTGCCAAAACCAGGGAAGAGGGAGAGTGAGAGGAGGGCTGGTGCAGGAGGAAAAGAGGAGATGAATACCCCTGCTCTCACCTCCCCTGCCATCAGGAGTTCATTAACCCCAGTGAGGGATGGAGGAGTGCACCATGCCCTTCACCAACACTGACCAGCCCATCTCCCTCCCCTCCATCCTCCTCCTCCCACCACCTTGTTTATCTGCCCCCTCCTCCTCTCTTCCCACCTACCTGTTTATTTCCCCTCCTCCACTCATACTGACTTGGCTATCAGTCCCCCGCAACATAGGCCCAGCAAGCATGTCAGCATGTCCAGCCATTTAAGTTTCCTGGCTGGAGACTTGTTGTTGTGCTACCTTGAGGTGAATATAGAGTTAAAACCTAGGGGACCGATTGATGTTTATTGTTTACTTTCATTCCTAAAAATGTGTCCTTGGCCATTTGTTGCCATCAGAGAACGAACGCTGCTTTTTGGGATGTTTATCCTTGTAAGGGTTGGCATTATGTTTATTAGCTGACAGCAGTAAATACAGATATCAACCAAAGCTGGGTGCTTTTCAAAGATGACTTGCTTTACAGAGGCTACTGACTGGTGTAATCAGGCACTGCTGGCAGGCATAAAATGGACAGTTTTTCAAGCCTTTTCATGTGCCGGGAAACTAGAGATGCTGGGTAATCTACCTGGCTTTGATGCAAGGTGAAAAGGGCAGGGGGGGAAAAGGCAGCCACCTGACAAACACCTACTGTATCACCATCAGAAAAGCCTCCGATTACCTTCTTGAACAGGCTGGGGACTTGCGTTCTATCCAAGGTCTGGTACACAATTTGCATCCCCAATGGCAGCAATTTATAGTACACTACTTTTTACAAAGGCCCATAGGGCTCTGGTCAAAAGTAGTGCACTATACAGTGAGGGAAAAAAGTATTTGATCCCCTGCTGATTTTGTACGTTTGCCCACTGACAAAGACATTATCCGTCTATAATTTTAATGGTAGGTTTATTTGAAGAGTGAGAGACAGAATAACACCAAAACAATCCAGAAAAACGCATATCAATTTATAACACTTGACTTGCATTTTAATGAGGGAAATAAGTATTTGACCCCCTCTCAATCAGAAAGATTTCTGGCTCCCAGGTGTCTTTTATACATGTAACGAGCTGAGATTAGGAGCACACTCTTACAGGGAGTGCTCCTAATCTCAGTTTGTTACCTGTATAAAAGACACCTGTCCACAGAAGCAATCAATCAATCAGATTCCAAACTCTCCACCATGGCCAAGACCAAAGAGCTCTCCAAGAATGTCAGGGACAAGATTGTAGACCTACACAAGGCTGGAATGGGCTACAAGACCATCGCCAAGCAGCTTGGTGAGAAGGTGACAACAGTTGGTGCGATTATTTGCAAATGGAAGAAACACAAAATAACTGTCAATCTCCCTCGGCCTGGGGCTCCATGCAAGATCTCACCTCGTGGAGTTGCAATGATCATGAGAACGGTGAAGAATCAGCCCAGAACTACACGGGAGGATCTTGTCAACGATCTCAAGGCAGCTGGGACCATAGTCAACAAGAAAACAATTGGTAACACACTACGCCGTGAAGGACTGAAATCCTGCAGCGCCCGCAAGGTCGCCCTGCTCAAGAAAGCACATAAAGGGCCATCTGAAGCTTGCCAATGAACATCTGAATGATTCAGAGGAGAACTGGGTGAAAGTGTTGTGGTCAGATGAGACCAAAATGGAGCTCTTTGGTATCAACTCAACTCGCCGTGTTTGGAGGAGGAAAAATGCAGCCTATGACCCCAAGAACACCATCCCCAGCGTCAAACATGGAGGTGGAAACATTATGCTTTGGGGGTGTATTTCTGCTAAGGGGACAGGACAACTTCACCGCATCAAAGGGACGATGGATGGGGCCATGTACTGTCAAATCTTGGTTGAGAACCTCCTTCCCTCAGCCAGGGCATTGAAAATGGGTCGTGGATGGGTATTCCAGCATGACAATGACCCAAAACACACGGCCAAGGCAACAAAGGAGTGGCTCAAGAAGAAGCACATTAAGGTCCTGGAGTGGCCTAGCCAGTCTCCAGACCTTAATCCCATAGAAAATCTGTGGAGGGAGCTGAAGGTTCGAGTTGCCAAACGTCAGCCTCGAAACCTTAATGACTTGAAGAAGATCTGCAAAGAGGAGTGGGACAAAATCCCTTCTGAGATGTGTGCAAACCTGGTGGCCAACTACAAGAAACGTCTGACCTCTGTGATTGCCAACAAGGGTTTTGCCACCAAGTACTAAGTCATGTTTTGCAGAGGGGTCAAATACTTATTTCCCTCATTAAAATACAAATCAATTTATAACATTTTTAACATGCGTTTTTCTCGATTTTGTTGTTGTTATTCTATCTCTCACTGTTTAAATAAACCTACCATTAAAATTATAGACTGATAATTTCTTTGTCAGTGGGCAAACTTACAAAATCAGCAGGGGATCAAATAATTTTTTCCCCTCACTGTATATGGAAAGGGGTGTCATTTGGGACGTAACCAGTAGTTTGACAGTATCATTTGTTCGGTACCACTGACTGCCACAGGAGCTAGGCCTTATTACTTCCCTTATTCAGAGAAGGACAATTTCGCAGAAAGCATGAAAAGCTGATACTCCAAAGAAGCCTTTTGAAATGTGTTGCATGTACACTAACAGTCAAAAGTTTTAGAACACCTAGTCATTCAAGGGTTTTTCTTTATTTTTCTTTATTTAACCAGGTAAGCCAGTTGAGAACAAGTTCTCATTTACAACTGCGACCTGGCCAAGATAAAGCAAAGCAGTTTGGAAAAAAACAACAACACAAGAGTTACATATGGAATAAACAAAACGTACAGTCAATAACACAATAGAAAATGTATATACAGTATGTGCAAATGTAGTAAGTTATGGAGGTAAGGCAATAAATAGGCCATAGTGCAAAATAATTACAATTATAATTTAGTATTAACACTGGAAAGATAGATGTGCAGAAGATGATGTGCAAATAGAGATACTGGGGTGCAAATGAGCAAAATAAATAACAATGTAAATAACAATATGGGGATGAGGTAGTTGGGTGGGCTAATTACAGATGGGCTGTGTACAGGTGCAGTGATTGGTAAGCTGCTCTGGCAACTGATGCTTAAAGTTAGTGAGGGAGATAAGTGTCTCCAGCTTCAGAGATCTTTGCAGTTCATTCCAGTCATTTGCAGCAGAGAACTGGAAGGAATGGCGGCCAAAGGCGGTGTTGGCTTTGGGGATGACCAGTGAGATATACCTGCTGGAACGCATACTACGGGTGGGTGTTGCTATGGTGACCAATGAGCGAAGATAAGGCAGGGATTTCCCTAGAAGGGATTTATAGATGGCCTGGAGCCAGTGGGTTTGGCGACAAATATGTAGTGAGGGCCAGCCAACGAGAGCATACAGGTCACAATGGTGGGTAGTATATGGGGCTTTGGTGACAAAACGGATGGCACTGTGATAGACTACATCCAATTTGCTGAGTAGAGTGTTGGAAGCTATTTTGTAAATGACATCGCCGAAGTCAAGGATCGGTAGGATAGTCAGTTTTACGAGGGCATGTTTAGTAGCATGAGTGAAGGAGGCTTTGTTGCGCAATAGGAAGCCAATTCTAGATTTAACTTTGGATTGGAGATGCTTAATGTGACTCTGGAAGTGTCTAACCAGACACCTAAGTATTTGTAGTTGTCCACATATTCTAAGTCAGAGCCGCCGAAAGTAGTGATTCTAGTCGGGCAGGCGGGTGCAAGCAGCGTTCGATTGATATTTGTACTATTTTCTATATTGTAGAATAACAGTGAAGACATCAAAACTATGAAATAACACATGGAATCATGTAGTAACCAAACAAGTGTTAAACAAATCAAAATATATTTTATATTTGAGATTCTTCAAATAGCCACCCTTTGCCTTGATGACAGCTTTGCACACTCTTGGCATTCTCTCAACCAGCTTCATGAGGTAGTCACCTGGAATGCATTTCAATTAACAGGTGTGCCTTCTTAAAAGTTAATTTGTGGAATTTCTTTCCTTCTTAATGCGTTTGAACCAATCAGTTGTGTTGTGACAAGGTAGGGGGGGTATACAGAAGATAGCCCTATTTGGTAAATGACCAAGTCCATATTATGGCAAGAACAGCTCAAATAAGCAAAGAGAAATGACAGCCCATCATTACTTTAAGAAATGAAGGTCAGTCAATATGGACCATTTCAAGAACTTTGAAAGTTTCTTCAAATGCAGTCGCAAAAACCATCAAGCGCTATGATGAAACTGGCTCTCATGAGGACTGCCACAGGAATGGAAGACCCAGAGTTACCTCTGCTGCAGAGGATAAGTTCATTTGAGTTACCAGCCTCAGAAATTGCAGCCAAAATAAAGTCACAGACACATCTCAACATCAACTGTTCAGAGGGGACTGTGTGAATCAGGCCTTCATGGTCGAATTGCTGCATAGAAACCACTACTAAAGGACACCAATAAGAAGAACAGACTTGGTTGGGCCAAGAAACATGAGCAATGGACATTAGACCGGTGGAAATTTGTCCTTTGGCCTGGAGTCCAAATTTGAGATTTTTGGTTCCAACCGCCGTGTCTTTGTGAGACGCAGAGTAGGTGAACGGATGATCTCCGCATGTGTATTTCCCACCCTAAAGCATGGAGGAGGAGGTGTTATTGTGTGGGGGTGCTTTGCTGGTGACACTGTCTGTGATTTATTTAGAATTCAAGGCACACTTAACCAGCATGGCTACCACAGTATTCTGCAGCAATACGCCATCCCATCTGGTTTGGGCTTAGTACGACTATCACTTTTTTCAACAGGACAATGACCCAACACACCTCCAGGCTGGAGAGTGATGGAGTGCTGCATTAGATGACCTGGCCTCCACAATCCCCCAACCTCAACCATATTGAGATGGTTTGGGATGAGTCGGACCGCAGAGCGAAGGAAAAGCAGCCAACAAGTTCTCAGCATATGTGGGAACTCCTTCAAGACTGTTGGAAAAGCATGTTGAGAGAATGCCAAGAGTATGCAAAGCTGTCATCAAGGCAAAGGGTGGCTATTTGAAGAATCTCAAATATAAAATGTATTTTGATTTGTTTAACACTTTTTTGGTTACTACATGATTCCATATGTGATATTTCATCATTTTGATGTCTTCACTATTATTCTACAATCTAAAATTTTTTTAAAAAATAAATAAAAACCCTTGAATGAGTAGGTGTGTCCAAACTTTTGACCGGTAGTGTATGTGTTTTGTGTTCCAATCCTGCCTCACAGCACAGGAGGCCGAGGGGAGAAAAAAATAAAAAAAACGAAATGTTCCATTCCTCCTGCATGATACCCTGCTCCACAATTATATTTCAATAACAATCCGTGAGTCACCGGGCCGGGTAAAAGACATTCATCTCCTGCCGTTTCCAGAGATTTCATCCGCCCTCTGCCCACTGAACAGCAGGCTCCCACTGAGACCTTGACAGGCTCAGTTAATGAGCATCAATTCCAGGCCACACACACACACACACACACACACACACAGACATGAAAGCACACACATACAAACGTTCTTACATAAACATGATGGAAGCACACACTTACACACAAACAAGCACAAACATGGTCACACATGAACAAGCTACAACACGCATGCTGCTACACATGCAAGGAGATGAACAGCCAGGGACGATGACATGAGCTCAAGCCAACAACCATTCCTATTCATGAGAATGTCTTACCAAGAAGAGCTTCCAAAGGGACTAATTCGAGGTAAAAAAGGAGTTGGAGCACACAACAAAAAAAAGTTAGTGATTTATTTTTGCTCACTTGAATCCATTGACGTTAAGCTGACGTCACTTTGCCGTCGAAACGTCAGTCACCTGTTCGCATCGTGTACAATGGATTAAAGTGAGCAAAAATAAAATCACTGCCTTTTTTGTTGAGCGCGCCAACTCATTTTTACCTCAAATTTGTCCCTTAGGAAGTTTCTTGGTAAGCCATTCTCATGATTTTGTTGAGCACCCCCCTTTCCCTTTCTTTGCTGAAGCTCCAAGGACCACATGAACTCTAACCATTCCTATTTCCTTTCCCCCTGCGTGGATGGTATCTCCCTCGACACCCATCAGCAACACACATACTGCTTGGGGAGGTTACTGGGGCGAGTATGTGTGCACAGTTGGGGGGGTGAGTACAGTTGGAGGGATATTAAACTGACATGAGCAGCAGTCAGTGACTCCATTCATGAACAACCCCCCCGTGGAGTAGCTGCTAATACGATACTAAAGACCACGTGAGGTACTTGCCCCCTTTTTTCAACCAGTCAGAGTGCTACCAACACACACATATACGCTGTGACGTCACGAGAGGCTATACAGCTTTCAGCGGGATTGCTCAAGTAATGCAAGGAGACAAGGTTCAAACAAAACAAGGATTTTATTATAGGTCTTGGGAAATTAACGAAAATATAACAAAATTCTGTTCTCTTGTGGCTCTTTAAGGGTTAACAGTTCAGGGATGTCTCTTCCACATCCAAAATCATAATTCTCACTCGCTCAGATAACTTTTCCCCAGCCTTACTGTAGTCCACGTTGCAGCTAGTGGCCAACCCAGCAAAAAGTCCTTCCAAATGTCTCTCACGTATTTCCACAGGTGCATATATCCAAAGGTGAGTATTTCCCAAAGGTAAGTATCTCCAAATCCTTATATTCCTCATGGAAGTGGACGTGCAGCACTCTTGTCCTCCAGAGAGCCCAGGTTGGAGACTGTGTCTCTTCCCTTCCCAAACCTTCAGCTCATCAGCTCCTCATTTGTTTCAGCTGCGTGGGAAGATTGGCCATAGAGGGGTGGAGTTCCCGACCATACCAGCAGATGGAGCCATAGCTGTCTGGGTTTGCAGCCACCTCAGGGGGATGTAACGTCCCTCCAGGACACAGCCTCTCGTGACATCACACATCCCCCTCCTCGGGACCGACGTCCTCGTCGGGGTAAAGGCAGCGAAGAAGGCATCACGCCGGGAGAGGGCGTCCGCATTGCCGTGGTGCTTGCCAGACTGCTCTCTCTTCAACTCCTCCAACTCTAGGACCAGGGACTCAGCCTCCTGCTGTCTCTCCTTGAGTTTCTTACTGAACGCATCAGCCTTGGTTTTAGCAGAGTTTAGCTTCTGTTGAGCAGCTTTCAGTTCCTTCTCTCTCTGCCCCCGCATTCTTCATCTTGTACTCCAACACCTTGTACTTCTCCTCTGCCTTCTTCTGGACCTCCTTACTACTGCGCAGGGTCTCCTCACACTCCTCGATGGTCCTGCGCAGCCTCTCCAGCTCCTCCTGTTGCTTAGGGAAGGAGCTCTGTTGGAGTTTAGCCTGGAGGCTATCTAACTCTTCTGTCTTCATGTCTAACTGTTGCTTTAACAAACGATACCTCTCCGCGGTCCCCTTCAGACCAGACAGTTCTTTGTCCAGATTCTGTAGCTCCGTCTCTGTGTCGGTCTGGGCACCTGCCATCCCTATCAGAGCCCGGGCGGGAGTGAGTAACTCGGAGGATTGCACCGGAGCCTTCCCAGGATGAGTCTTGCCTCTCCGTTTCCGAGGTACTCGGGTTATCCTCTCCTGAGACTCTCTCCAGAGTGGGTAAAAGGCTGGGCAGTCTCGTCCAATTAGGACAGGGACGGGGAGGGAATCAACCACCCCGCCGTCGTGTGTATGGTTCCCCGTGTGCTGGTCATTGTAAGTTCAGTAATGGGGTATTCTCTGGTGTCCCCATGGACACAGGAAACTGGGAGGACTTTCCCCGGGGTCAGACACGTTGGGCCCACCAAATCCTTACGCACCAGGGTGGCCCGGCTACCAGAATCCAGTAAGGCCTCCACATCATGGTGATTCACAGTTACCGGGCAGGTGGGGGGGTCGATCTGGGCCGCCATCTACGACTCCCAAGAGCGAGGCAAAACGGTGTGTGGGTGCTGAGCTGGAGGACTCCGCAGTGGGCATAGGTTCATCGGCTGGTTTCCCACACTGCCAGGAGATATGTCCCATCTCCCCACACCGGTAACACTGTCGAGTTTCCCCTCCTGGTGTACTCTTCTTGGACCCGCCTGGTTTCTGGCTCCCCCTGGAGCCGGGATAAGTCCTGACGTGGCTGGGTTCGAGACCTTGGGGGCCCTTTGGACGGGTTCTTCCCATTGGTGGTGGGGCCGCACTCTGGGGTCTTTTCGGGAAGCATTCAGCATCTCCGCTGTGGCCTGGTACTTTTCCACAGCTTCCACGGTCAGATCAGCCGTGGTCAAGGCCTGTTGACTGATGAACCGCTTTTGCCTCATAAGGCAGGGCGCGTAGGTAACGATCCACCACAACGGCCTCCACCACCGCCGCTGCTGTATTCCTCTGCGGATCCAGCCATTTCCTTGCGATTCGGACAAGTTCATGCATCTGCGCCCGAGGAGGTTGGTCTGGTTGGAAGGTCCAGCTGTGAAAGCGCTGGGCCATACCAAACTTTGTGAGTCCATATCTGCTGAGGATCTCAGACTTCAGGGCATCATAGTCAGTAACCTGGTCAGGGCCCAGGTCCCGGACAGCATTCAGCGATTCCCGGTTAGAAAGGGGCTAACAGACCAACCCACTGTTGCTTGGGCCAGGCTTCCCTAGTGGCCGTGGCCTCAAATGCATGCAGGTATGCCTCAATGTCATCGGTAGCTCCCATCTTAGATATAAAGTCACTTGCCTTTATTGGGCGGGTATTTTGGACCACCCTCTGTCTCTGCAACTGCAATTCCTCTGCCTTCAGAAGGTTGGCTTTCTTTTGCTCCTCCAAGAGAGCCACGTTTGCTTGCATCTGGGCTTGCTGGCCAGCAACAAGGGCTTTCAATATGTCCTCCATTTCAGTCGGCGGGGAGCCTACGGCCAACTTGGAAAACTGGGTGATCAAACCTTCGGTATCCTCCTCTGACATGCACTATTAACGCTTGAGCATACCCGTATTCTCCACCATCTGTGACGTCACGAGAGGCTATACAGCTTTCAGCGGGATTGCTCAAGTAGTGCAAGGAGACAAGGTTCAAACAAAACAAGGATTTTATTATAGGTCTTGGGAAATTAACGAAAATATAACAAAATTCTGTTCTCTTGTGGCTCTTTAAGGGTTAACAGTTCAGGGATGTCTCTTCCACATCCAAAATCATAATTCTCACTCGCTCAGATAACTTTTCCCCAGCCTTACTGTAGTCCACGTTGCAGCTAGTGGCCAACCCAGCAAAAAGTCCTTCCAAATGTCTCTCACGTATTTCCACAGGTGCATATATCCAAAGGTGAGTATTTCCCAAAGGTAAGTATCTCCAAATCCTTATATTCCTCATGGAAGTGGACGTGCAGCACTCTTGTCCTCCAGAGAGCCCAGGTTGGAGACTGTGTCTCTTCCCTTCCCAAACCTTCAGCTCATCAGCTCCTCATTTGTTTCAGCTGCGTGGGAAGATTGGCCATAGAGGGGTGGAGTTCCCGACCATACCAGCAGATGGAGCCATAGCTGTCTGGGTTTGCAGCCACCTCAGGGGGATGTAACGTCCCTCCAGGACACAGCCTCTCGTGACATCACAACGCGGATTAGGCACCCGCCCACACGTGTGCGTAACATAGATTACTGACACACATGTACACACCCCCCCGAGCGACCCCTCCCTCTCTCCATGTAATCAACTGTGGTTTTCTAGGTAAGAGTATCTGGCCGAGAGAGAAGAGAAAAGAGAGAGAGATGCGCTTCCTAACGTCCTGCCAAATGTATGACCATATTAGACACGTACACACACACACACACGTATGTGGACACCCCTTCAAATTAGTGGATTCGGCTATTTCAGCCACACCCGTTGTTGACAGGTGTATAAAATAGAGCACCCAGCCATACAACCTCCATAGACAAACATTGGCAGTAGAATGGGCTTCCTGAAGAGCTCAGTGACTTTTAACGTGGCACCGTCATAGGATGCCACCTTTCCAACAAGTCAGTTTGTCACATTTCCGCCCTGCTAGAGCTGCCCCGGTCAACTGTAAGTGCTGTTATTGTGAAGTGGAAACATCTAGGAGCAACAACGGATCAGCCGCAAAGTAGTAGGCCACACAAGCTCACAGAACGGGACCGCCGAGTGCTGAAGCGTGTAGCGCATAAAAATAGTCTGTCCTCGGTTGCAACACTCACTACCGAGTTCCAAACTGCCTCTGGAAGCAACGTCAGCACAAGAACTGTTAGTCGGGAGCTTCATGAAATGGGTTTCCATGGCCGAGCAGCCGCACACAAGCCTAAGATCACCATGCGCAATGCCAAGCGTCGGCTGCAGTTGTGTAAAGCTCGCCGCCATTCAACTCTGGAGCAGAGGCAACACGTTCTCTGGAGTAATGAATCACACTTCACCATCTGGCAGTCCGATGGATTAATCTGGGTTTGGCGGATGCCAGGAAAATGCTACCTGTCCCAATGCATAGTGCCAACTGTAAAGTTTGGTGGAGAAGGAATAATGGTCTGGGGCTGTTTTTCATAGTTCGGGCTAGGCCCCTTAGTTCCAGTGAAGGGAAATCTTAACACCTCAATCACACCAACAGCGTCACTGCATTTTGGTACACCAGAAGTACATTCATTTCCAAACGAACGCAGCGTTTGCCTTGCAGCATTGCGTTGCAGAGGCAGTTGCAGTGCGTTCTGTGAGGTGCATACGTTGGATTTATCGAACGTATGCATCAAACTGTATGTGTAGACGGCTTGAAACAAATAGTAGCAGAGGTGAATGTTGAACTTTTGTAGCACACATATCCAGATGATGTTGCGTACTATTTTGCGCAATGATGCTGTCGGTGTGATCAAGGCGTAACACTACAGCATACAATGACATTCTAGACAATTCTGTGCTTCCAACTTTGTGGCAAGAGTTTGGGGAAGGCCCTTTCCTGTTTCAGCATGACAATGCCCCCGAGCACAAAGTGAGGTCCATACAGAAATGGTTTGTAGAGATCGATGTGGAAGAACTTGACTGGCCTGCACAGAGCCCTGACCTCAACCCCATCGAACACCTTTGGGATAAATTGGAACGCCGACTGCCAGCCAGGCCTAATAGCCCAACATCAGTGCCTGACCTCACGAATGCCGTGGCTGAATGGAAGCAAGTTCATGCAGCAATGTTCCAACATCTAGTGGAAAGCCTTCCCAGAAGAGTGTAGGCTGTTTTAGCAGCAAAGGGGGGACCAACTCCATATTAATGCCCATGTTTTTATGAATGAGATGTTCGACGAGCAGGTGTCCACATACACTACATGACCAAAAGTCTGTCCCTCAGATTACACAGACCCACAAAGAATTCAAAAAACAAATCCAATTTTATTAAACTCATATCTATTACCACAGTGTGCCATCAAAGCAGCAAGATTTGTGACCTGTTGCCACAAGAAAAGGGCAACCAGTGAAGCACAAACACCATTGTAAATACAACCCATATTTATGTTGATTTATTTCCCCTTTTGTACTTCAACTATTTGCACATTGTTACAACACTGCACATAGACATAATATAATATTTCAAATGTCTATTACTTTGAAACTTTTGTGAGTGTAATGTTTACTATTCATTTCAGTTTTGTTTATTATCTATTTCAATTGCTTAGGCAATGTAAACATGTTTCACATGCCAATAAAGGCAGTTGAATTGAAATTGAATTGAGAGAGAGAGCTAGTGCCCCCACACCATGACTCATCTCTTGTTTCATGAGGGGGTGGAGCTGTCACAACTGGGTCCCCAGATGATTCAGACTTAATTGATTCAAGGAAGGGCCCAGTTCAATTACATTTGTGCAATAAGAGGAGCAGGATGGATTGCCCAGTCTACTATTCTAATAAAGGGAGGTAATGGATTGTAACAACATTTTACTTGTTTGTTTGTTATTAAAGAGGACCATAATAATAACATTCGAATGTACGAGGTTATGTGCTTTAAAGTCAACTTCACATACATTGGCCCCCCCCCCCCATAAGAATTGAAAATATCAATGGGAGCCCCCCACAACTGTCAAAGATATCAACGTGTGGCACTCACGAGAGTCTCAATGTGTACTTTAAAACACTGGAAATATCTCGATCCCAAATATGTCTGACTATGAACATCAAGTTCTCATTTTTAAAATGGGAACATCAAGATGCTGCTCTATCCCTCTACTCGCCATGCGCAGCACCAACACCAGGCCCACCCCCTGATCTATGAGCACAGAGTTTCTGAAGGTAAACAATAGCCACTCCCCCAACAGTTAGAACTGCACAGCGAGAGCCAGGGAGGGAGAGAAGAGTTAACAAGCTTGTTCTAATTATTAGATAGGTGCGTGCTTAGCGTTCCAAAATACACACTCCACTTCTTGAGGAGCGTAATTCGCATGCACGTGCGATTACAAATCCACAAGCGAGCGACACTGGGTGGCAACAGTAACTTTAGACAAATCCAGTTTTAGAGCGCAATCGTTATTACCAAAATACTGCTCCTCTTATGATCTTTTCAACCAGCAGATAATATCCGATCACTCGTCATTTGCCCAGCATGTGCATTTTCAGCGCCATATGTTGGCGAGCCCGCGGTGCGCGGTCCCTCCTCGCTACAAACATACACACTTGCACGACTCTTGCATAAGTTGTCAATAATTTCTTAGAATTAAACAAAATAATTAAATAGCTATTTAACTGACGCATGTTATGCAACAGCACCTCAGGAAAATCCCGCTACCAAAATGATTTCATAACAGCGGTGAACATATGACCGCCCGCCTGTAAATAATACTCGCTGCGTAGTTGGCGTTGCTAACATTGCTCGTGAACTGGGACCTGACATTTTCATATTTTAGGAAATAAAAAGTTGCAGTTGAATGATGTGCTTCTCGTGTTAACTATTTGGCTGGCTATCACAACCATCTGACCCACAGGCACTAACATTACACATTTCACTACCAGCTCTGGAAGTGTGTTTTCCCCCCTGTGCTACATGCTACTGTACTTCTTTGGGGAAGAAACCTAAATCTAACCTACCTTTTTACCTTGATTGCAGTCAGCTTCGGATGACGAAAACGTCCTCGACTCTGGACGATGAGAAATCACGAAATCATTTGAAGTTAACCACATGTAGTGACAGTGAATTTCACGGTGGTCAAATTCCAGTGCAACTACCCTAGCTAGCTAGCTAGTTAACGTTAGCCCACTGACTATACACGTTGGTGACAGGACGTGCCTGCTAGGCTGTGGTGACAGCACGTCGATCAGATGCTCTCCCAAGAGAGTCAAAATAAAAAGTAGCAATTTACAAAATTAATCCATTATAAAGTCTATCCTAAAGCATAACATATTATTCAACAAATCTGCGATGGCCGCCTTCGCAGTTCTCAGCTAAATACAGTTACTGTAGCTAACTGTTAGCTACCTTTAGCAGACTTTAGGAGTATCATCCGTAAATCCAAATTGTCTAATGTTAGCTTGCAAGATAGCCTCGATCCGCAGCCAGAAAGTCAGTTCTAATGTAAGCTAAAGCTATGGGTACAGCAAGGTAAGCTAACAAATATAATTTTCAAAGCCATGTCGCATTTCTAAAATAGTCCAATGTGATATCCCCCAGGTCCCGATTTGTCACGTGAGTATGTTTTCAGATCCAGTAGGAAAAAATATGCTTAATTTTCATAGAATGAAAGGTTGCAAGCTACTGGCTAGTTTCGAGACGTTGTGCCAAAAAAACATCGCCGCCTGCCCATTCGCTTCCCCGCTCATGTTCTCCCTCTTGTGCGAGGGTTCTGCAACCTCACAACAAAATAAGCTCATACTTTAAACTCTTTTGGCGCCATATTAAATGACGTACTTTAAATTTGCCGTTACTGAAAGCCGATTCAAATATTTTTACGATGGTTTAATTTCGCCAAACAGGCTAAAACCTGAAATAGGAATCAAATAGAATTGTATTTTTCACCTATCGTTTGAAAGTAAAGCCCCCGTTTAGTGTAAGCGGTTTGTTTGGTCGGGTAATATCAGCTCAATAATCGTCCATTTACGGAGAAAAAAAATGGATATTCATATTTCCTTTCATAGTAATAAAGACATTGAAGAAACATAGAAATAACGTTAGGCCTACTTTCAAACGTTTTAATAGCCTATTCAATCCACTCCAATCCATGCTGTTGGTTCACACAGACAAGTGATATAAATTCCACAGCATTTGCTACTTTCTATTAGGAGTGATCTGTATTTTGTCGGATCTCCACCAGTCTAGGTTGAAGATAACAAAGTGACATTGTACAATTTCCATGCAGAAGCTTTCGAAAATAAACAAATTCATTGGACCTGGGCCGGAGCGAAATTGAATGGAAGTGAATAGCATTACAGAAAGTTCGAGATCAAAGTGGAAAACGCTCTGCATGGAATTATTAGGTTGTCTTAACCTTAATATATTTTAGACCTATTCTCCAGTGAGGGTTAAAGTGTATCTGGTAGTAATCGCACGCACCTTTATTGCGCGTGCCCTCTCCTGCTTCTCTGGGGCCATCTAGCCAAGGATGCATGGCAGGATTTTTTTTTTACATCAATGATTATTGTTGTGTTTCTGACATCATATATTTGCATCCTTGTCAGCATTTAAAGAAAAAAAACGAAACAAGAAAATACAAATGGTGCAGTCCTTATTTTACCCATCTCACATAACCGCGGGAAGTAGGGGTGCTGAGGGGGAAAATATACTTTTTAAATAAATATTTTTTCACAAAAATAGTGCACTGGGCCTTTAATAGTAGGGAAAACCCCCCCAAGTGAAATGAGGCTGTGAAGGACACACTGCATTTTTCTGGCACAGATTCAAATGTGCTGTAGCAGCCTGCACAGCACAGCAGGTGGGTTAAGTCCCTTGAGAAAACATACAATGCCACTCCATGGGTGTTTGATTGTACCAGCACGTTAATTTACTGTCTGCTGGACTCATCGTTTATTTAGCAGAAAATTCAGCCATGCTGCAACATATCTTGTGTGTGTCCCAAATGGCACACTATCCCCTATATACACTTTAAAGGGAATAGGGTGCCATTTGGGACGCAACCCTCCTCTCTTTAGAAGGGCCTGTGGTTAGTGTAAGTTGTGGTTCTCTTTCATTCAAGGTACTGTATGTCCTTTGGGTTTGATTGTGGCATCCAATAGGCTTTTGATCAGGCCAGTCCAGGGCATCCAAATGTCACATACCTACAACATCAATGCCACTGTATCTCATGATGGATAATATTACAACAAACTACTTGTCGGGGCTGTAGAATTGGTGTCAATTCTGATAGGTCAGAGGTTATTCTAGGGCAGCCTGACAAACCTGGGAGACTGACAGACTGAAACACCTGCAGAAAGAAAGACAGACCTCAAATGACTTTCATTATGGTCTAGACTCTAGACTCCTCAAATTATCTAGGCCAGCCATTGATTTTTGCATTACAGCCCTTTCATACTTTAAATCCATATAGAGATCATCAGCACAGCAGTATTGTATAATGATATGGCATAGCCCTAAAAAATCAGTGATTCAAAGGTGTGCAATGTTTTAAACCAAGGTATGAAAATGTAATCATTGTCTCCAGAGGCAGAAGGCGCTGAGCATCTAAAGTGATGATTTAGAATTAATCTACTATAAGAGACTATCTCCATCTGTATTCAATTAAAGTCAGCTTTTGTTTTCCTCTACAAGGCCTAACTGTACTTCTCTCATACTTGTCCCATTTGCAAGGCATTGACCTTCTCAGGCTACGTCCCAAATGGCACCCTATTCCCTATATGGTGCACTACTTTTGACCAGGACCCATGTGATAGTGGGGGTAATACTTCTTCCTTGGCTCATTCCCAGCATGCTGCTGAAAAGGCTACCTGTTGTCTCCATGGCTCCCAATTATAGTTTTCTCTTGACTAAGCATACATTAGATGACTCATCAAAAATATGTGTTGCAAAGCCTCTTGGAACAGTGTATTATTTCAGCATCATTGTATATTTTATGCTGAGTGAAGAGGTGCGCTGTGTGGCTATAAACAGAATGGGGATCAAATTAGGACGTGTATGGGTACCAATTTGTAAGTCGCTCTGGATAAGAGCGTCTGCTAAATTACGTAAATGTAAATGTTGTAAGCTGTCCATATATAACATAAACCAAGGTTGCAGATATTTTTGATGGAGATTGAGATAGGAATGTGTGCACATCATTGTATTTTAACAACTGGGATTCCCCCTTCTAATGAGTGCACACACACCACAACCAGAAGTGGCAGAGGACATTGTGTTCTTCATATACTGTACATACATCTACATACAGTATACTATAGCTCTGAGTGAGTACCAGTATGTACAGTAAGGACATGTGCAAACCAAGCATTCTTGAGTGCTTTGCATTTAAACTAGGACTAGCCTTTTTTCAGTTGGCCCTACGGGTTTTTACATTACTCTGATGTATCGTTTACAGCGCTTTGCACTGCATAGATAATAGGGAAAGGCGAGGTTGGTAACACTTTACATTTTACAAGTAGTTTAGAAACAGTTAATTATTAGTAGATAGTTTTTCCATCTGTAATCAATGGTTATACCACTTGGAATTTTGTGATTGCAGATGATTTCTCCTGTTGTTTTTTACTTTCTCAGAAAGATGTCAGAGAGCAGTAAAGTGCATTGTATTTTCACCCTGTGATTGGTGATGTTAAAATACCTGTACATGGTGAATGTTAGCGTTTGCATATGATAGCAAATGACTGTAGTAACAAATTAACACAATATGCATATTACAATAAATAGATATCAGTTTGAGTTAACCATGTACTTATTGAAATGACTGTAGAATGTGACTCAAAAATGACAAATTAATATCAAATATTTGACACTGTGAAGGGGAGACTTGTCAAGATGTCAAGTAAAGTGACACCCTCCTCACATAACAAATGAAGGGGAAGTCCTACATGTGTTATTACACTTTTGCCCTCATCCCTTGTCTTGTTCCATTCATACCTGTCAGGATGCTGTCCCAACCTGTTCATATAGACAGAGTGAAGCAGGGTGGTCTGTGAAACACCGTTTTAGCTTGGAGGCCATTGGAATCTTACAGCATATCAATGACTTTGTGTCAAAACAAGCCCCCAAAGGCTTCCTCCTCAGAACTGACGGGATTGTAAAGTATTTCTCTCTGATCTTGATCCTGGCATGTCTGTAAGGGTCCCCTGGTCACATGAAGAGGCAGCCAAGGGGGTGTCAGTATGTTCTTGGATGGTTTCCATTCAACCCTGCCTTTGAAAAAAGGCCTTTATTTATTTTGGCAAGTAGCCTGGTAGTAAACCTGTAACCTGAGTTTGGGGTTGGGAGGATATCATAATTAATTTTTTATATGTCACAATGTTCATTTATAAAGGCTTTCTTTCTGTAGTGTCAAGTGACAAAATAGAATATAGCTTCTTACTGTATCTTCTGTTTTTTGGCAAAGGGGTAAAGGAGTGATGTAAGAGTGATATATAGGTCACAGACTTGCAGTCCAGACAAGATGCTTTAGATGGCATAGATTGGCATACCAGGTACACCCCCCAACATATTTATTTGGTCAGTTAAACTAAAACTTTTAATTTTGCTCTATACTCCAGCATTTTGGATTTGAGATAAATAATTTTATATGAGGCGACAGTACAGAATTTCACCTTTTATTTGAGGGAATTTTCATACATACATATCTGTTTTACTGTTTAGAAATGAAAGCACTTTATGTATCTATTCCCCCCATTTGAAGGTGTCATAAGAATTTGGACAAATTCACTTACAGTGTATTTAAGTAGACAAAAGTTTTGTATTTTGTCCCATATTCCTACAATTAGAAAAAAAGGTGCTTTCTAGAACCTAAAAGGGTTCTTCGGCTGTCCCCATAGGAGACCCTTTGAAGAACCCTTTTGAGTTCCATGTAGAACCCTTTGCACAGAGGGTTCTACAAGGAACCCAAAAGAGTTTTACCGGGAACCAAAATGGGTTCTCCTATGGGGTCAGCTGAAGAACCCTTTTGTAACTCTTTTTTTCTAAAACTGCATTTGCAGTTTGTTTTGGTTGTGTTTTGGATTATGTTGTGCCCAATAGAAATGAATGGTAAATAATGTATTGTGTCATTTTGGAGTCACTTTTACTGTAAATAAGAATATCATATGTTTCTGAACACTTCTACATGAATGTGGATGCTACCATGATTATGGATAATCATGAATTAATCGTGAATAATGATGAGTGAGAAAGTTACATAGGCATAAATATCATACCCCCCCAAAAAATGCTAACCTCCCCTATTATTGGTAATGGTGAGAGGTTAGAATCTGTAACTTTTTCACTCATCATTATTCACGACTCATTCATGATTATCCATAATCATGGTAGCATCCACATTAATGTAGAAGTGTTCAGAAACATTGTATTCTTATTCTATGCTAATGTATAGAATTTATTATACAAGAGACAAAATTCACAAATTCATGTCTTAAGTGTAAACCTAACAATGACTCAATAATCCATGCTTTCTGGAAATGCTATTAATTAGAATAGGTCACAAAATTCGTATGTGTCCCCCTAACCCACAATTAGCTTCTTAATTACATTGCAGAGTTGAATTGGATAAATCTGTTGCAATAGAGTGGGAACAGCTAAATCAGGGTTTGAACCAACAACCTGGCAAAGTCAGGGCAAGCGTGCTACATCATGTGCCTAAAAAGTCCCGATTTATTAGCAGAGGCTACAGGAAGGCTGATGCACATAAAGCAGGCTATATTTGTACACAAAGTAGGGATTCAATTTAATGATTTCAAAAAATCCTCCAGTACCGGTCAGTAGGAGTGCAGACATTTGGAAAATGTTGTTCTCTATTCGGCCACAGGATGGGGCTGTAATAAATACTGGTAACACAGAGTTTCTAAACCCAGAGGCGCAACATTGCAAGACTTCCGGGGACGATTGCGAAACAGACCAAACAGACCAGGCCGGGATTTGGGGTTTGAGAAGGCAATGAGAGAAGTAAAAAATTATTCCTTAGTTGTTAATTTTCTCGAAATCTAAAGGCACAACCTAGATTCGAGCCAATGTCTTAAGTATCTCAATATGTTATTACTCCAACCTCGTGAAAGTGACTAAATGACACGTTTTCATTTTCGTATAAAACTACTTTATATCGAAGAAGTGCCTTTGATTTGACGGCTTGCACGTGCACAGTTAGGCGCGAGAAGACCGTTAGACCTGATGAGGTGTTCTACGCATGAGCTTTGCTAGCCAACGTTGCCATGACATCGCCTACAAGTGTGATGGAGGATTTCTATTACCACGAGAGGCGGGCATTTTTAAAATTTTTGTTCTTCTGAGGATCAGAAGCAGTGTGTGTTGAGCCTCACCCGATTGGAGAAGTTTGATGTGTCCTGTGTCTCTATTCCTGGAGTGATTGATGCTCGTCGGATGAATCGTGTTGAATGAATAAAAAGTGAAGAGTCTATCTGTTCTTTTTTAAATTTTTATATGGAGTCTCTCAAGTGCAGTTGGGATATATAAGCTACAGAGTCAAAGCATTTGTTCCCAGACCAATGCAGTGTGATCATTGTAAAGCTTTTGGACATATTTCAAGGGTTTGCAGAAGGGAGAAGCCGAGATGTTACATTTATGGAAAATATCATATCATGTGTTTTAAAAGTGATGAAAATGTGACATGTTGCAATTGTGATGGGAACCATGAAGCCACGTCTTTAGAATGCCCAACAAGGGTGAAAGAGAATGAGGTAGCCAAAGTCAGGGCTGTCCAGAGCATTTCATATGCAGCGGCTGTTAAAAGAGTTGAGGGTTCGAATGGTGCTCCTGAAGAGTCTATGGTGGTGGATAGGCCTTCACTGAAGGCTGCAGGGGTTGACTTTCAACAGCAGGACCCAGATATGTTAAATGTTAAGAAGGTGGACTTTGTGGTCTTTACAGCCATGGTGATTAATGGCACTGCCAAGGTGGGGAATATATATAATTGTGGATGCAGCAGAACGGTTCCTGGGACTGAAAGACTTCTCGGCAGAGGAGTTGCATGGAGTATTGTCACAAGCCGTACCACCCTCTCAGGTCATAGAGCCTGAGAAGGGAGATATGCAGATTTGAAGGAAGGAAGAAGTGGGAGGTTTTAGTTTTCTCAATGTAGTTTTTATAGTTGTATTTTGGGTGGATTAAGTTGGTTTTCTCTATCACATATGGGTTTTATTTGTACCTTGGTTTTTTCAACCCCGTCCAGCTGGTGGCGGTGATAAACGTTTTGGGGTTGTAATCTGCCATAAAACCCATAGAAGAAGAAGAAGAAGATGAAGAATGAGATTTCTATTGGAGAAGTAGTTTTAGTACATCTGCATACTGTTCTGTCTTTGCTGGGACTTTCGCACGAGCTTCCTGCCTTCCTCTCTGCGCACAAGCATTTTGTAGTACGGAAACGTGGTTTACTTGTCGAAATGGCCGAGGTGGATATCGAGGAATTCATTGAACAAAACAGGCATTTGGCCGAGCTTGTAGATACATATCGTGGCATCTCAGAGAGTGAAAAACACTGGAAGGCCAGGAGGGAATTCCTATTCAGAAATATAAACGACTTTGAGGACCCACACATTGACCAGCTGCTAGCATTGTCCATGGTATGGGCCAACAACGTGTTTCTTGGCTGTCGGTGAGTAAACAATAATACACATCACGTGCATTGACTACTGGTACTTGAGTTGTTATTTAGCTAAAATGCCTTCTAGCATACCATCATGTCCCTAATGTGTGGCATGCAATGTAACTAACTGCTGTTTCTGCATGCTCTCTCAGATACAGTCCAGACCTCCTGGAGAAAATGAAGGAAATGGCTGAAGGAATTGTGGTGGAGGATGCTCCTGTTTTCAAAACCAGAGATGAGGTCATGAAAAACCAGGTAAGTTCTATTTCATACCAAAATAATGCCTCATCTTCTTGTCTTGTCTTAGACTAGGCCTTCCAACATATTACTTTCTCCTATCCACTTAATTTAGGTCATTCAGGTCAGTGATCACAGACACAGACCAAAGGAAACGAGGCAAGTTAACAGTGTTAGGACACACCACTATAACCATTCTCTCTCCCTCTCCTTCAGAAACGATGATTGGAGGACCTGCTCTGTTATGGATGGATTACCTTACTGTCCAACTTACTCTTTCCAGATACATATGATTTTGAAATGTTATTTTATTAACATGCAAGCTTCTTATAGGTTTTTTATCATGTATTACGACAAATGTAACATAAGCGATTAACTTTTGAAACATTTTATATATTAAAATCATTTTAGTTGATTGGCCTGCTTCAATATCTAATGTACTCGATCGACAATTCCCATTATCTGAATAACATTGGTGAGAACATGTTGAAATAATAAATATTGTAAAGCCAGGAATGTGCATGTGATGAGTTACAATTTTTACATAATCTCCTGAGAGTGCCGCCTTGCACCTCACTTTAAAACCAAGGGAGGTGTACAGAAAAGGGCTTTCCATGTGGTCTTCACTCATCCCTCAGTTCTCCCTAATTATCCCAGAGTGAACCTCAATTGTATTTCCTTGATTCCACCCCTTACCGCCTCCTCAAAACCTCAATCTTCTGCTCCAATGTGCTTTCTAAAGTCTATGCTGGTATATGGCCCTGATGCTTGCCCACTGGGCAGTAAGGGGAACACAGCCCCCTGCTTGCCAGGGATGATCCAGATCAGTCTGCTCTACTACCTCGGTCTAGCCAGTATTTATACTGACCAAAAATATAAACGCAACATGTAAAGTGTTGGTCCCATGTTTCATGAGCTGAAATAAAAGATCCCAGAAATTTTCCATACGCACAAATAGCTAATTTCTCTCAAACTTGTTTATATCCCTGTTAGTGAGCATTTCTCCTTTGCCAAGATAATCCATCCACCTGACAGGTGTGGCATATCAAGAAGCTGATTAAACAGTGTGATCATTATACAGGTGCACTTTGCGCTGGGGACAATAAAAGGCCACTCTAAAATGTGCAGTTTTGTCACACAACACAATGCCACAGATGTCTCAAGTTTTGAGGGAGCGTGCAATTGACATGCTGACTGCAGGAATGTCCACCAGAGCTGTTGCCAGAGAATTGAATGTTAATTTCTCGACCATAAGCCGCCTCCAATGTCGTTTTAGATAATTTGGCACTACATCCAACCAGCCTCACAACCGCAGACCCCGTGTAACCATTTGGCGTAGAAACTGACTTCAGTGGGCAAATGCTCACCTTTGATGGCCACTGGCACGCTGGAGAAGTGTGCTCTTCACGGATGAATCCCGGTTTCAACTGATACGGGCAGATGGCCGACAGCATGTATGGCGTCATGTGGGCGAGTGGTTTGCTGATGTCAATGTTGTGAACAGAGTGCCCCATGGTGACAGTGGGGTTATGGTATGGGCAGGCATAAGCTACGGACAACGAACACAATTGCATTTTATCGATGGCAATTTTAATGCACAGAAATACCGTGACGACATCCTGAGGCCCATTTTTTTATGGTTTCTGTGACCGACAGATGCATATCTGTATTCCCAGTCATGTGAAACCCATAGATTAGAGCCTAATGAAATCATTTTACTCTGTAAGATCTTTGAAATTGTTGCATGTTGCGTTTATTTTTGTTCAGTATAGTTGTGCAAGACATTTTATAGATAAAAGGAAAAGTAGTGTATAGTTTTTAAATGTGTGCATGCTTTTCTCCTTTGAGAAAACCGCTGATTCAAAGGGGTGGGCAGATCTCAAAATTCTTCTGCAAAGGACTCGGGTAGGATACTTGTGCTTTCTTGGGGGTTGGATGCGAGGACACTCCTCCATTCACCTACTAATTGACACTCTCCTCAACCACTTATCGGTTTCCGGGTCACGGGGGACTGTCTTTTGCCCAAATGAGAGTCTCTCCTAGTTGCCTGCTACTGCCCATCGAGGATGCAGCAGATTAGGATTATTTAACCTAGTCCATAATACTATCAAAGACAAAAGATATACATGCCACAGCTGCACTCTTCACATACTAAAAATAAATGATTTGAAATCAAAATCATCTCAAAGTCTGAAAAATTTGTTTTATTTTGTTTACACAGCATACATTATTTTTAGAGTAAATACACAAAAATGTATAACATATCCTTTCCCCATATAAGGTTAAATAAAACACTAGCCACAATACGACCCATACTGTAAAAAAAATATATAATAAAAATGACTTCCATAATTTTGTATATGGACAGTGTACTCGTTATTACAGTGCATTCGGAAATTATTCAGACACCTTGACTAATTCCACATTTTGTTACGTTACAGCCTTATTCTAAAATTTATTACACCCCCCTCATCTATCTACACACAATACCACATAATAACAAAGCAAAAACAGGTTTAGACTTTTTTGCTAATTTATAAATAAATACAATTCTGAAATATCACATTTACATAAGTATTCAGACCCTTTACTCAGTACTTTGTTGAAGCACCTTTGGCAGCAATTACAGCCTCAAGTCTTTTTGGGTATGACGCTACAAGCTTGGCAGACCTGTATTTGGGGAGTTTCTCCCATTCTTCTCTGCAGATCCTCTCAAGCTCTGTCAGGTTGGATGGGGAGCGTCGCTGCACAGCTATTTTCAGGTCTCTCCAGAGATGTTAGATCGGGTTCAAGTCCAGGCTCTGGCTGGGCCACTCAAGGACATTCAGAGACTTGTCCCGAAGCCACTCCTGCGTTGTCTTGGCTGTGTGCTTAGGGTCGTTGTGCTGTTAGAAGGTGAAGCTTCGCCCCAGTCTGAGGTCCTGAGCGCTCTAGAGCAGGTTTTCATCAAGGATCTCTCTGTACTTTGCTCTGTTAATCTTTCCCTCGATCCTGACTAGTCTCCCAGTCCCTGCCGCTGAAAAACATCCCCACAGCATGATGCTGCCACCACCATGCTTCACTGTAGGGATGGTGCCAGGTTTCCTCCAGACGTGACGCTTGGCATTCAGGCCAAAGAGTTCAATCTTGGTTTCATCAGACCAAGTAATCTTGTTTCTCATGGTCTGAGAGTCCTTTAGGTGCCTTTTGACAAACTCCAAGCGGGCTGTCATGTGCCTTTTACTGACGAGTGGCTTCCGTCTGGCCACTCCACCATAAAGGCCTGATTGGTGGAGTGCTGCAGAGATGGTTGTCCTTTTGGAAGGTTCTCACATCTCCACAGAGGAACTCTGCAGCACTAGGAAGAGTATTGGTGGTTCCAAACTTATTCCATTTAAGAATGATGGAGGCCACTGTGTTCTTGGGGACCTTCAATGCTGCAGAAATTTTTTGGTACCCTTCCCCAGATCTGTGCCTCGACACAATCCTGTCTCTGAGCTCTACGGACAATTCCCAATGGCTTGGTTTTTGCTCTGACATGCACTGTCAACTGTGGGACATTATATAGACTTTCCAAATCATGTCCAATCAATTTAATTTACCAAAGGTGGACTCCAATCAAGTTGTAGAAACATCTCAAGGATGAGCAATAGAAACAGGATGCAACTGAGCTCAATTTCGAGTCTCATAGCAAAGGGTCTGAATACTTATGTAAATAAGGTATTTTTATTAAAAAAAATTGTACACATTTCAAAAAATCTGTTTTTGCTTTGTCATTATGGGGTTTGTTGGTAGATTGAGGATTTTTGTATTTATTTAATCCATTTTAGAATAAGGCTGTAATGTGGAAAAAGGGAAGGGGTCTGAATACTTAACGAATGCACTGTAAGTAATGTTTTATGGATTTCTACCAATTTGCTGATATGACAAAATACTCTCAAATGGTTTAAACCAAGAGACGTTAAAAAATAAACGATTCTGTAGAAACTAAAACACTAACAGCATCAACCCAACAAAAAATATATATTACAAATTCTCTTAGCAATAAGTTATTTCACATCATGCAATAAAAAAAAATAGGAACAAGAATATCAGATTGATATTCTTCAAATGTGTTGGCAAGCAAGTAAAAGTCCCTACTTTCTCTTTCAGGTGGCACTTAAGTTCTTCTGATGTCAACTTATTTTCTTGATGAGGTAAATGACAGATTGAAGTATTTGATAGCAGTGATGGGGGGGGGGGGTGTGTTAGGAGTCTACCCAGCTCTGCTCCACGATGGCAGAAACTCTCTTCTCGTACTCCCGCTTGTTTTCTTGATAAAGCTGTGCAGCCTGGCTGTTGGCTGGACTGTTAGGATTCGGCTCATCCAACAGGGACTGTGAACACAAAGAGATTGAATGTACCGGTATGAACGTGTGTAGTTCTTCGACCCTACACTTTCAGTGAGGTGACTTGAGTCAGAGTCTTGTTATGTACAGTATATCCAGGAGCAGAAATAACACCACAATGCTACATTCCAACAAAGGTACAACCAAGGTTATACAGAACATACTGCAAAACAGAAATGAAGTACACTACATAAAGAAACTGTGTTACATTTGTAAAATACAGACACACAGACAAAGTAGTCTATCATGATGTCAGACTGATTACAAACCTACCTGGATAGACGTCAAAATGGAAGACACATCATATGTGGGGCTCCAACGATTCTGAAGGATGTCTAAACATATACTTCCATCTGCATAGACTACAAGATCAAAATGATTGTTTTCATTTCAAATAAAGATTTATACACAATCACATGAAACAGAATAGCTTACTCACTGGAAGAGCTACAGTGGAAGTCGGAAGTTTACATACACTTTGGTTGGAGTCATTAAAACTCGTTTTTCAACCACTCCACACATTTCTTGTTAACAAACTAGTTTTGGCAAGTCGGTTAGGACATCTACTTTGTGCATGACACGTAAGTTTTCCAACAATTGTTTACAGACAGATTATTTAACTTATAATTCACTATATCACAATTCCAGTGGGTCAGAAGTTTACATACACTAAGTTGACTGGGCCTTTAAACAGCTTGGAAAATTCCAGAAAATGATGTCATGGCTTTAGAAGCTTCTGATAGGCTAATTGACATCATTTGAGTCAATTGGAGGTATACCTGTGGATGTATTTCAAGGCTTACCTTCAAACTCAGTACCTCTTTGCTTGACATCATGGGAAAATCAAAAGAAATCAGCCAAGACCTCAGAAAAAAATTTGTCGACCTCCACAAGTCTGGTTCATCCTTGGGAGCAATTTACAAACACCTGAAGGTACCACGTTAATCTGTACAAACAGTAGTACGCAAGTATAAACAACATGGGACCACGCAGCCGTCATACCGCTCAGGAAGTAGACGCGTTCTGTCTCCTAGAAATGAACGTACTTTGGTGCGAAAAATGCAAATCAATCCCAGAACAACAGCAAAGGACCTTGTGAAGATGCTGGAGGAAACAGGTACAAAAGTATCTATATCCACAGTAAAACGAGTCCTATATCGACATAACCTGAAAGGCCGCTCAGGAAGGAAGAAGCCACTGCTCCAAAACCGCCATACAAAAGCCAGACTACGGTTTGCAACTGCACATGGGGACAAAGATCGTACTTTTTGGAGAAATGTCCTCTGGTCTGATGAAACAAAAATAGAACTGTTTGGCCATAATGACCATCGTTATGTTTGGAGGAAAAAGTGGGTGGCTTGCAAGCCGGAGAACACCATCCCAACCGTGAAGCACGGGGTGGCAGCATCATGCTGTGGGGGTGCTTTGCTGCAGGAGGGACTGGTGCACTTCACAAAATTTACATTTACGTCATTTAGCAGACGCTCTTATCCAGAGCGACTTACAGTTAGTGCATACATTATTCTTTTTTATTTTCATACTGGCCCCCCGTGGGAAGCGAACCCACAACCCTGGCGTTGCAAACGCCATGCTCTACCAACTGAGCTAGATGTCATCATGAGGAAGGAAAATTATGTGGATATATTGAAGCAACGTCTCAAGACATCAGTCAGGAAGTTAAAGCTTGGTTGCAAATGGGTCTTCCAAATAGACAATGACCCCAAGCATACTTCCAAAGTTGTGGCAAAATGGCTTAAGGACAACAAAGTCAAGGTATTGGAGTGGTCATCACAAAGCCCTGACCTCAATCCTATAGAAAATGTGTGGGCAGAATTGAAAAAGCGTGTGCGAGCAAGGAGGCCTACAAACCTGACTCAGTTACACCAGCTCTGTCTGGGGGAATGGGCAAAAATTCACCCAACTTATTGTGGGAAGCTTGTGGAAGGCTAGACGAAACGTTTGACTCAAGTTAAACAATTTAAAGGCAATGCTACCAAATACTGATTGAGTGTATGTAAATTTCTGACCCACTGGGAATGTGATGAAAGAAATAAAAGCTGAAATAAATCTCTCTACTATTATTCTGACATTTCACATTCTTAAAATAAAGTGGTGATCCTAACTGACCTAAGACAAGACATTATTAGTTTAAATGTCAGGAATTGTGAAAAACTGAGTTTAAATGTATTTGGCTAAGGTGTATGTAAACTTCCAACTTCAACTGTAAATGCTGAAAAGTTGATACCAAGTTCACTTTCGCATCAACAACATGGCTAAAGTATTTAGGACATCTCAAATGTGTCCAAATCAAATCAAATTTTATTGGCCACATGCGCCGAATACAACAGGTGCAGACATTACAGTGAAATGCTTACTTACAGCCCTTAACCAACAGTGCATTTATTTTTAATAAAAAAAGTAAAATAAAACAAACAAAAAAAGTGTTGAGAAAAAAAAGAGCAGAAGTAAAATAAAATAACAGTAGGGAGGCTATATATACAGGGGGGTACCGTTGCAGAGTCAATGTGCGGGGGCACTGGCTAGTTGAGGTAGTTGAAGTAATATGTACATGTGGGTAGAGTTAAAGTGACTATGCATAAATAATTAACAGAGTAGCAGCAGCGTAAAAAGATGGGGTGGGGGGCAATGCAAATAGTCTGGGTAGCCATGATTAGCTGTTCAGGAGTCTTATGGCTTGGGGGTAGAAGCTGTTGAGAAGTCTTTTGGACCTAGACTTGGCACTCTGGTACCGCTTGCCGTGAGGTAGCAGAGAGAACAGTCTATGACTAGGGTGGCTGGAGTCCTTGACAATTTGAGTCCATAGGGACTCTCTTACCATTTGGGTGAAACATTTTGGAGATGAATCGAACCGTGGGTGGCTTGTTAGGGTACTCTTCTGAAAATTCTATCACAAGCTTAAAAGTTCCTGCGGAGAGAGAGACAATTAGTGTTACTAAAAATATAATCTGTTCCTCATTAATCAAACTAATCCTTTATGGAGTGGAGAAAAAAAATGGTCCGCCCTACAGCTAATAGTCTGTGACATGACTAATATAAGCCTGAATATGAAGGCTGACTCAGCACTTTCTCCATATTCCACAGCATAATTTAAGGCAGCGGAGTCATGAACCTGTTCAAATTGATCACACTTTAGAATACCAAGACTATCTTTGCTCTTGGCTAGCATGATTGGAAAAAGTAAGAAAGCCAAGTTCATTGTTTTCAACCAGTTCATGGGTTAAAGTAATGTTATGATAAACTGATGATTTACATTACTGTAGGCTAACTCAAACTGATTTAGAAAGAATGGTTAACTTACCATCCTCAAATGGTGTACCCACAGGCCTGCAAATAGAGGAAAAATTAATTGTACTGTAACAGGCTAACATTTTTTTTTAAATTTTTTATTTAACCTTTATTTAACCAGGTAAACCAGTTGAGAACAAGTTCTCATTTACAACTGCGACCTGGCCAAGATAAAGCAAAGCAGTGCGATAAAAACAACAACACAGAGTTACATATGGGGTAAAACAAAACAAAGTCAAAAATACAACAGAAATACATATAATATACAGTGTGTGCACATTTAGCAAGTTATGGAGGTAAGGCAATAAATAGGCTATAGTGCAAAATAATTACAATTAGTATTAACACTGGAATGATAGATGTGCAAGAGATGATGTGCAAATAGAGATACTGGGGTACAAATGAGCAAAATAAATAACAATATAGGGATGAGGTAGTTGGGCGGGCTAATTTCAGATGGGCTGTGTACAGGTGCAGTGATCGGTAAGGTGCTCTGACAACTGATGCTTAAAGTTAGTGAGGGAGATAAGTGTCTCCAGCTTCAGAGATTTTTGCAATTTGTTCCAGTCATTGGCAGCAGAGAACTGGAAGGAATTGCGGCCAAAGGAGGTGTTGGCTTTGGGGATGACCAGTGAGATATACCCGCTGGAGCGCAGACTACGGGTGGGTGTTGCTATGGTGACCAATGAGCTAAGATAAGGCGGGGATTTGCCTAGCAGTGATTTATAGATGGCCTGGAGCCAGTGGGTTTGGCGACGAATATGTAGTGAGGACCAGCCAACAAGAGCGTACAGGTCACAGTGGTGGGTATTATATGGGGCTTTGGAGACAAAACGGATGGCACTGTGATAGACTACATCCAATTTGCTGAGTAGAGTGTTGGAGGCTATTTTGTAAATGACATCGCCGAAGTCAAGGATCGGTAGGATAGTCAGTTTTACGAGGGCATGTTTGGCAGCATGAGTGAAGGAGGCTTTGTTGCGAAATAGGAAACCGATTCTAGATTTAACTTTGGATTGGAGATTCTTAATGTGAGTCTGGAAGGAGAGTTTACAGTCTAACCAGACACCTAGATATTTGTAGTTGTCCACATACTCTAGGTCAGACCCGTCGAGAGTAGTGATTCTAGTCGGGTGGGCGGGTGCAAGCAGCGTTCGGTTGAAGAGCATGCATTTAGTTTTACTAGTGTTTAAGAGCAGTTGGAGGCTACTGAAGGAGTGTTGTATGGAATTGAAGCTCGTTTGGAGGTTTGTTAACACAGTGTCCAATGAAGGGCCAGATGTATACAAAATGGTGTCGTCTGCGTAGAGGTGGATCTGAGAGTCACCAGCAGCAAGAGCGACGTCATTGATATACACAGAGAAAAGAGTCGGCCCAAGAATTGAACCCTGTGGCACCCCCATAGAGACTGCCATAGGTCCAGACAACAGGCCCTCCGATTTGACACATTGAACTCTATCTGAGAAGTAGTTGGTGAACCAGGCGAGGCAGTCATTTTAGAAACCAAGGCTATTTAGTCTGCCAATAAGAATGTGGTGGTTGACAGAGTCGAAAGCCTTGGCCAGGTCAATGAAAACGGCTGCACAGTACTGTCTATTATCGATCGCGGTTATAATATCGTTTAGGACCTTGAGCGTGGCTGAAGTGCACCCATGACCAGCTCGGAAACCGGATTGCATAGCGGAGAAGGTACGGTGGGATTCGAAATGGTCGGTGATCTGTTTGTTGACTTGGCTTTTGAAAAACTTTTGAAAGGCAGGGCAGGATGGATATGGGTCTGTAACAGTTTGGATCTAGAGTGTCACCCCCTTTGAAGAGGGGGATGACCGCGGCAGCTTTCCAATCTCTGGGGATCTCAGACGTTACGAAAGAGAGGTTGAACAGGCTAGTAATAGGGGGTTGCGACAATTTCGGCGGCTAGTTTTAGAAAGAAAGGGTCCAGATTGTCTAGCCCAGATGATTTGTAGGGGTCCAGATTTTGCAGCTCTTTTAGAACATCAGCTGTCTGGATTTGTGTGACGGAGAAGCGGGGGGGGGCATGGGCAAGTTGCAGCGGAGGGTGCAGAGCTGGTGGCCGGGGGTAGTGGTAGCCAGGTGGAAAGCATGGCCAGCCGTAGCAAAATGCTTGTTGAAATTCTCGATTATTGTAGATTTATCGGTGGTGATAGTGTTTCCTAGCCTCAGTGCAGTGGGCAGCTGGGAGGAAGTGCTCTTATTTTCCATGGACTTTACAGTGTCCCAAAACTTTTTGGAGTTAGTTAGACCCCAACTACCTAAATAAACATATTGCCACACAAGACCACAATATTTCAGATAAATAAAGTTAATTATTTAACGGTGAGGGGAAAATGTATTTGATCCCCTGCTGATTTTGTATGTTTGCCCACTGACAAAGAAATGATCAGTCTATAATTTTAATGGTAGGTTTATTTGAACAGTGAAAGACAGAATAACAACAACAAAATCCAGAAAAACGCATGTCAAAAATTTATAAATTGATTTGCATTTTAATGAGGGAAATAAGTATTTGACCCCTCTGCAAAACATGACTTAGTACTTGTGTCTCTGGGTGCAGTTTGAAGGGCCTGCATAAAGGGATACTTCGGGTGAGTCGGATGAACTCGTGGATACAATTATGTCTCTGTGTCCAGTATGAAGGAAGATGGAGGTAGTTTTGTGAGTCAATGCTAATTAGCATTAGCGCAATGACTGGAAGCAACTGCCTTCAAACTGCACGCAGAGACACAAAAATGGTATCCACGAGTTCATCTGACTCTGGAGAAGTAGATAATTGCCAAAATCCCAAAGTATTCCTTTAAAGAAGGCGAATTAGACATTTGTCATGGCTTCTGCTCTGGAGATGTTCTCCCTGAAATATTGTAATAAATTGAAATTATTCTGATTGATATGATCAACGACTGCTCTCACATTTGTTCACCTGGAAATGCCATTTACACCCTCCTTATAACAAATATAATTTTGATAGACTATTAATAGCACATCGCATTACAAATAAGTTTAATTAATGTATGATGTGGCTGTTACGTTTTGTTGTGATGGTTGTTTTAATCCTGTTTGGACCCCAGGAAGAGTAACTGCGAGGATCCTAATTAATACAAATAATGAGTATGACTATGCAATACATTCCTGGTATCAGATACAAATGCTCTCATTTCCAATCAACAAAATAACTTTATATGTGGCTACTAGCCTCCACAGTTCAACAACTACATGTCACCATCTAAACTAACCCCCAGCCAACACACCCCTCTGCCTCCCTCTCTGACAGTAGCGTAAACCACAGCTCAATTTGCCCATATCCACCTCATCCGTATGGTCCTGATGCCCATGCCAGGATGACCACACTGGCACAATAAGAGGGGTGGCTTTAGAACACTCACCCAAAAATAACCGCATTCCACACCATGATGTTATTCTCTGATGGAGCACCACTCACGCCAGTTGGGGGGTCTTCTTGAAGTCTGAGGACAGAACAACAGAGAGGAAACAATAGAATTAAACCTAAACCCTGGCCCGACAACTGGTTTCCTAAACGTTGCAAATATTTCTGAGCAAACAAGACGACAAGTGTGCATTCTACCAAACTGAAAGAAGTGTTATTGCTTGTTTGCAGAACAACAACAGCCATACATGACAATCACTCTAGAATCCAGAGTCCACTGTGGGCTTCACCATAATGACATTATTACAACCTTAAATATCTGTCCTCCTAGCAGCTTATTATCACCAAAGCCCAGTGTTCTCTGGTAACTTTAAATCCAGCAGTACCATTCCAAAGCTCACCGCAATAAAAACATCTCACTTTAACAGCTTACCTTCATGCACCAGGTAGACTGTGTTTTTGTAGATCCATCTACAAGTCTCTACAGAGAACACCACTGACCCCATTTACTGTAATCTCTGTGTCAACGGAAAGGCTAATGCATGGTGCTGTTACAAATTGTGAGTCACATTTGAATCATGTCACTCACTGTTCCCTGCAAGGAAATCTTGATGTTGCCAACCAGATACTTGCTGTGTGATGTAGGCTACAAATAGCCTAACTAATAAAAGATCTTATGAACAATGTATGTCTAACGATAGGTGTTGTGAGACTGAATTCAACAAACCATTTATCAAAGCCACCATGCTTATCAAGAAATGCTCCATTGTTCTCTTTTACACACTAGGCCAGTTGGTGGCAGAGGGAGTCAGGTAGAGTAGAAATGGGGATGTGACAAATGGAAACATTTTCTTAAAGTTTAAACGGCCATTAAAAAAAACACATCTGTTTTCCGTTAAAACGATAAGAAAAATTCATAACATTACATGTGAATTCACAATGAGTCTGCGATGCTGCCAGCAACGGTTTGGGTATCACGGTGTCCCTTTCAGATGGTTAAGCATTGCACCTGTACTTCCATTACTGTACCTCAATTCCACCTCGCAAAGTTTGCATTTCCTTCTCATTTAACTTATCAAAGTATTGCAATACAGGACTTCGCTGCTGTCGCTTGCCTGCCGACTAACATTTCTGAGTGTCAATATTCCGTTTGCAATCGACTCCTAGGATTCAGTATTTTTAGTTAGTGGTGGCTAAAGTGAACTGAAGTCTATAGTGGCTGTTTAAAGAACTAAACCATGGATTACAGTTTATCCTAGCCCATAGACTACTTTCAGGGTGAGGAACCATATAACATGAAGTTGTAAAATTGGTAACTACTCCTTTAACTTAGATAGCTAGCTAAATGCAGTGGCTGACAAGTAGATGTAACTAGTTAGTTACACGTGAACGAATAAAAACAAGTTAAGCTGGCTAGCACATCTGTGTGGCAATGTGGCTCTAGCATGCTAGCTGGCTATGCCAGTTGGCTAACTGAAGCAACATGATTACATCTTACCATAGCTAGGTACCAGACAGTACAACGTGGCTAAGTATTAAATTAATGACTGGCTCAGTGATTAGCTCGCTTGCTACAACCAACTCGGTACTGTTCAAGCCTCACATTAACGGTACTGTTAGATAGCTAAATCAAAGTGGCTAGCTAGCTTCCAGCGATCTAGCGTTACTGTAGCTAGCTAACGTTAGATAGCTAAATACAACAAAAGCAGAGCTAAAACGCTGCGTTACCTTTTGAAATCTCTCATAAGTCGTCTTCTAGCTGGAGTAGACATGATTCAAAACGTATACTTTGGTCATAAAAATGTATCGAATCGATGTTATTAGGGGTAAATCTTTCGTCTGTGATTTTCTCTTCTCCCCAGCACATCTACCGTGACGTCATGTACCTCCACAGGGGAGAAATCGCAAGGACATTCGATTGGAACAGTGCACTTTCAAATTAACACTTTTTCCAAAAAAATTGAACAGTGCGTCCAATTTATACGACACCTTCACTTGGTTAGTATTCAAACCTTTAGACATATGAATTGTCACACCAGGTCTCAGGGATGTCTAGCCCAATAATGGACTAATGTTACTCCTTGTAGTCCATGGACCTTACATGTTCTGTTTAGAGCCAAATTGGCTCTGGAAGCCAAAACAGTCAAATATTCCATCTAAACTTTAATCGATTCTCAATTGTGGTACGGTTCTAGAAACATAAAGCCCAATATTTTCATATCACATAAAAAATAATTGTACAAATGCAAAATATACACTTACCGTACACTGTTTTAACACAGTTGCAGCCGACAGTATTTTTCAGTAACACATTTAAGGCATCCTTCTTGCGTTTACACATAGGTGTTCAGAGACGCAGATAGATAATTAACACAGGTAGTCCACTCTGTTTTCAGTAAACAAGCGCTGTAACATGGAAATATGGCCATGTAGGAACCTTGAACCTATAAATGTGTGTAGAAATGTAACCTTCAGTAAAAAAATTAAAAAAAGATTTCTCGCTGATATGAAAGATACGTTCTTTATGTTTCCAAAACTGTACCTCAAGCCATGCATTTTAACATTCAGAAGGAGTGTCAGAGGACTTGAAACAAAACTCCCCTGGCCAGAATATACTATCCTCAATAGGCACTAAAGATAGTAATCGTATATGAATGGGTTAAGGGATGGCTAACTGGAAATTCCTTTGGTCTCTAACTTACTGAGTTAGCTTGGTAAATCAGCTTTTGGTTTTCTTGCACCTTATTTGTGGAGCAATCTTCAAAAGTTCGTAAATTTGATGTTTTGGTGCCTCGAGGTCTTGCATAAAGATTAGTTTACATGTCACCTCAATCTTGAGTATTCACTTGGTTACTATTCATGCAGTGTCTTTCAACTGTATGACATTTCCAGTGTTTCAATTTGGAATGTTCTAGAACGCCTCTCAATTGTGATCAATTTTGCCTGTTGTTATGGTAACCATGTTCTAATTTCTCACCTCTTGTTTGTCAGAATTCTTCTTGGGTGGATACTCCTGGGAAGAAAAAAAAACTGAACAGTGCCTTGCAAACATTAAGTGGTCTGTCAGTTTAAGGTATTGTTTATTCCAACCATGAAATATAGAAAATGTATGAGAGCAGTCAGGAGAAAAAATGAAATAAATGCAGTCTTTGTATCTACTCAGCAACAAGTATTCTGACCACATGATGTGTATTAACCTTATATGTTTTCACTATAAATCAAGTAATTGTGATTTCATTTGAAAGTATTACACTGGATGTTGGATGTTTGCCTTTATATCTGTTTTTAAATTAAGGTATTTACCATATGTACAGCCCAATGAAGGATGATGGATATGTATGAGAACCTTGGTGTGGTGGGTGAGGGGAGCTATGGCACAGTGATGAAGTGTCGACACAAGGAGATGGGGCACATTGTGGCCATCAAGAGGACAAAACCATGAAAAATATTATTATTATTATTTATTTTTTGTCATTTAGCAGACGCTCTTATCCAGAGTGAATTACAGTTAGTGAATGCATACATGTATTTGTTTTTTGTTTTTTTCATACTGGACCCCCGTGGGAAACGAACCCACACCCCTACCGGCCAAACCCTCCCCTACCTTGGACAACGCTGGACCAATTGTGCGCCGCCCATGGGTCTCCCGGTCGCGGCCGGCTGTGACTGAGCCTGGACTCGAACCAGGATCTCTAGTGGCACAGCTAGCACTGCGATGCAGTGCCTTAGACCACTGCGCCACTCAGGATTATCATGAGAGAAATCAAACTTCTGAGGGTGAGGAATTTATACTGATCAGTGACTGTCTCAAATATTGGGTACAAGTCACTCATTGGCTACAGTCCAACTAATGTCACATCCATGATAACAGCATACTAACTACTACAACTTTAATTCTGTTCATATGTTTTTACACAGCAATTTCGCCATGAAAACCTTGTGAACATGCGGGAGGTATTACGGTTCAAGAAGCGCTTGTATGTTGTCTTTGAGTACATTGACCGAACAGTTCTGGAAGACCTAGAAAGATACCCTCGTGGTTTGGACAGCAAACGCCTCAGAAAGTACATGATCCAAATTCTAGCAGCCATGGATTACCTTCACACCAGCAATGCAAGTATTCTCATGTCATAGACTCAGCCTAGTGAGTTTACAGGATGTAAAACACATAATGTCAAGAGGTCAATCAGCTGGTGTGAAGTGGGTTGAACAATCTTGTAAAGAGTTACAGCATACACAAAAGTTGGGATGACAAAGAAACTTAATGACAGTAAAACAGTAACATTTCTCAACAGATCTTTCCCAGAGACGTCAAACCGGAGAAAGTGCTTGTGTCTAACTCTGGGGTGGTGAAGCTCTGTGACTTTGGGTTTGCCAGAACCTTGGCACCGACTGGGGAGCCTTTCACAGACTATGTGGCCATGTGGCCACGAGGTGGTACAGAGCCCCAGAACCTTTAGTGGCAGACACCACTTACAGCAAGTGGGTATCAAGCAGAACCATGGCTATCAGAGCAGTGTTGAAACTTGTGTGAATGTATTATGGAATAAGACCACAGTAATTACAATGTCATACCTTCGAAGGGTTCCTCATTATTTTGGTACAGGTCTATCACGTTTCTTTCGTCTGTGTTTTTTGATAGAGTGCTGATAGATTCTCTGAACCTTCTTTATTAGACCTGTAGATGTGTGGGCCATTGGCTGCTTGATTATAGAGATGGCTACCAGCAATGCTTTTCTGATGGGGACTTCTGACCTGGACCAGGTGCATAAGATAGTCAGCAAAGTGGGTAAGTACTGCCCAATGGGTGTAGTAGCTTGAGAGCCAATCTGTTTGTGCTATCATATCAACTCCTTGTCACTCACTGTCATGCCATATTCGGCTTGACAATGACTAATAAGCAACGGAGTTGGCAAGAGCACAAACATAGCTGGGACCAACAACAAAAGATCACCCTTGCCTTTCTTGCACTAACACACACACTTTTATTTTCTTAATAGCACTGACTTTCCTGATAGCTGCTTTATTGAGGAAAAAATGGCTTACTATGGATGTAATATGTGGTTATCTCACCTAGCTAGAATCCTTAGTTGCTACATCCATATTTGGACTTATAAATTAATGATATATACACATTGATTCTTGAAGAATATAACTTCTAAATGCCTCATGGGCTTAGTTCAACTGTCGTAACCCATCAGAACCCAAAAAATAAGCTTTTTTTACTCCATTGTTTGTAAACAATGTAAATGTAAACAAACACTGTTTAGCTCCAACATGGTTAAAACTGTAATTTTGAAATCATGGATGGTCAGTCCTTGCATCCATAGCTCTGTCTAGGAATTTGAGAGTGGTTACATTTCTCCAGGCCCATCCCTCAGCTTTTTACCAAAACAGAGGCGGGGTGCCGCTTTGTTATTGTTTCCATTAAGGATTCTAGCTTTAAGATGATTGCACTAACTGTAAGTGGCTCTAGATAAGATCGTCTGCTAAATGACTGTAATGTAAATGTAAATGTGTGGGCATCGATGGTGGAAATGTGGACTTGATAACATCTGAGGCCTCTTAATATTGTGGATGTAGTTCAAATAACTGGGTATTTACATTGGCTTAATCAAACTGTTGTCCATTCTTCCTAGGGAGCACAGATAACCCACAGCTTTCCCGATATCAATAGGGCAACAGGCCTGCTAGGATTTCACCATTGTTGAAAAGTAGGTCACAAAGAGACAAAAAGGCATTGTAAGATTGCATCCCAAATGGCACCCTATTCTCTTGACCCATTCTGGTCAAAAGTAATGCACTAGAGCAGGGTTTCCCAAACTCGATACTGGGGCCCCCCATGGGTGCACGTTTAGTTTTTTGCCCTAGCACTGCACAGCTGATTCAAATAATCAAAGTTTGATGATGAGTTGGTTATTTGAATCAGCTGTGTAGTGCTAGGGCAAAAAACTAAACGTGCACCCAGGGGGGCCCAGGACTGAGTTTGGGAAACCCTGCACGAGAGAATAAGGTGCTATTTGGGACGCATCCTAATTTTTCCTGGCTCCCCAATGAATTTGTTATTTTCATGATGCTTAACAGATTTATATCATATGTGGCTTTGTGGCTTATCAAGGGGGCAGAGAGAGACAATTGGCTTCACTCTATAAATAAACGTTATTCAATCCCTGACCAACAGCGACAATCCCCCTCAGGAGACTGAAAAGATTTATCATGAGTCCTCAGATCCTCAAAAAATTCTACAGCTGCACCATCAAGAGCATCCTGAGTTGTTGCATCACTGCCTAGTATGGCAACTGCTCGGCTTCCGACCGCAAGGCACTACAGAGGGTAGTGCTGGCGGCCCAGTCTAGGTCAGTGTTCTCTCTGCTACCGCATGGCAAGCGGTACCGGAGCGCCAAGTCTAGGTCCAAAAGGCTTCTTAACAGCTTCTACCCCCAAGCAATAAGACTCCTGAACATCTAATCAAATGGCTACCCCCTCTTTTTCGCTGCTGCTACTCTCTGTTTATTATCTATGCATAGTCACTTTAATAACTCTACCTACATGTACATATTACCTCAATTACCTCGACTAACCTGTGCCACCGCACATTGACTCTGTACCGGTACCCCCTGTATATAGCCTCGCTATTGTTATTTTACTGCTGCTCTTTAATTATTTTTTTGTTATCTATTTTTTACTTAACACTTATTTTTCTTAAAACTGCATTGTTGGTTAAGGGCTTGTAAGTAAGCATTTAACTGTAAAGGTCTACACCTGTTGTATTCGGCGCATGTGAACATGTTGATTTGATTTGATTTGATTTGACAAACAAACCTATGCTGAACTAAACTGTGGCATTCAGGCTTTTACCAAGGCCTACACAAGGAAAAGCCCAATGATCCTTTTGCATTTAGGCCCTGGACATAAACGAAAGCTAAATAGAGGGGATCGAGAGAACATTGCTGTTGTTGTTTTTTCCTTGGGTGCTTTCATTAGTATAACTAACTTGGCAGAGATACACAGGCCTAATACTGTGAGAGAGAGAAGTGGTCCCCTCCATATTAGTCTTTTATCAGGTTCAATCTGTGGTTCATTAATTCTCTGTGGTGGAATGGGATACTCAGGCTATTTGACTCTCTAATCAGCCCCAGTGTGTTCCTCTCTGTCTCCGCTGAGAGTGGCTCTCTGGCGGGAGCTAATGGCAGAGTGTCAGTGAAGATGGAAGCCAATAGCCACAGTGGCAGGTAGATAGGGACGTGGAGAGGCTGACAGACCATCTTCTCGCCTCCACCAGCTGTCTGTGGACAGAACTCATCCTCCCAGCAGACTGAAAGAGCTATTTACAACACTGTGTGTCACCCTAATGATTCATTACACTCCATAGTGCGGTGATGGCTGACACCACGCTGAGTGCAGGGGATGTAACCAGTGCCATGTACTGTCTATCAAGGCTAATCAGAAGTGAAGCTATGTGATTGTACAGCTACTATCTCATTATAGTGGTGTCGTTTTACTCCTGAATGTGTGATGGTCATAATTGGATTACAAAGATAATTGAAGTACAACAATTTGAGGAATGAGAGGACCTCAGGATGGCTCCCCTTCTATTATCAGTTATGTAATGGCGGCTTTCAGTTCACCTATTGACTGTCATAAAAGTGTGTGTACAGTAAAACTATGTTCAGTAAATTGACACACAATTGCGTGTTTTGTCTTGATAGTGCCTTTGACCCGCCATCAGCAGGACCTGTACTTCTAGAACCCTATCTTTGCTGTGGCCAGCCTCTCTGAGGTGCAGCTCCTCAGGGACCCCAGGAAGAAGTACTACAAACTCCACCCCTTAGTGGCTGAAATAGTGGATGTAAGTCTGCAGAGAGATAGTGAAGAATGTGTATGGTGTGGGACAGGAGTTTTTTCCTGACTATGTCACCAGGAAAAAATTGAGGAGATTTTCCATGTCAGGTCACAAGATCTGGAAAAACTCCTGGGCCTAACAATGTGGTTTGCGTTGGTTGTTTACTTTCACAGTGACGGTCTCCTTTTTTTCAGTCATGCCTACAGATCGATCCTGCTGACAGGGCTACGTGCTCCATGTTGCTCATTCACCGATGCTTCTCCAAAGACGGGTTCCCTGAAAGGTGAGTCAGGGCAACCTTGCATGTTGAGTGTACTTGGAGAAGCAATTAGCCTCTGAGAGAGTGGAGAGAGACGTTTGACCTACATTCTGACCTGCTTACATACAAGATGGGAATGTGGTACTATATTGTCACAGTGTCATAATCTGGCCACACACATGTTGATTTGCCTTGTGTTTCTAGCCTTGAACCTTCCTTGAAATTGTTTAACGTTTATGAGATACTGTGAAGTAGTTGTAATAATGTCATGATGAACTGCCATTGACCTGAATGACTGCTGGTTCCTGCTCCAGATTCAAACCAGAGATACAGGCGTTGATATTGAAAGATGCCGAGGTCAATAGCATGCACAGGATCCACAGTGGCTTGTGGGAGGCACCAGAGGAGCAGGGAGCAGTAGTCCCATGCTCATGTAACAGAAAACCAGTGAAGGTATAAACTACATTGACCCTTAGTCATTTAGCATATTCTTACCCAGAGCATTTTATCATCTGTATGTGCAATAAAGGGGCTGAGCAACTATGTAAATACAAGTCAAAGCCTATATACTGTGCTATAGAAATGATTGTACAAGACCCATACCAGTCAACCATATTGTACATGGACTGCTATTTGTTTTAGGACACTGAGAAGGACAGGCGTGGGAAGGTTTTTAGAAATGTTGGCAAATTTATAAAAAATAAAAAACTGATATTACATTTACATAAGTATTCAGACCCTTTACTCAGTACTTTGTTGAAGCACCTTTGGCAGCGATTACAGCCTCGAGTCTTCTTGGGTATGATGCTACAAGCTTGGTATTTGGGCAGTTTCTTCCATTCTTCTCTGCAGATCCTCTCAAGCTCTGTCAGGTTGGATGGGGAGCGTCTCTGCACAGCTATTTTCAGGTCTCTCCAGAGATGTTTGATCGGGTTCAAGTCCGGGCTCTGGCTGGGCCACTCAAGGACATTCAGATACTTGTCCCGAAGCCACACCTGCGTTGTCTTGGCTGTGTGCTTAGGGTCGTTGTCCTCTTGGAAGGTGAACCTTTGCCCCAGTCTGAGGTCCTGAGCGCTCTGGAGCAGGTTTTCATCAAGGATCTCTGTACTTTGCTCCGTTCATCTTTCCTTCGATACTGACTAGTCTCTCAGTCCCTGCCGCTGAAAAACATCCCCACAGCATGATGCTGCCACCACCATGCTTCACCGTAGGGATGGTGCCAGGTTTCCTCCAGACGTGACGCTTGGCATTCAGGCCAAAGAGTTCAATCTTGGTTTCATCAGATCAGAGAATCTTGTTTCTCATGGTCTGAGAGTCTTTAGGTGCCTTTTGACAAACTCCAAGCGGGCTGTCATGTGCCTTTTACTGAGGAGTGGCTTCCGTCTGGCCACTCTACCATAAAGGCCTGATTGGTGGAGTGCTGCAGAGATGTTTGTCCTTCTGGAAGGTTCTCCCATCTCCACAGAGGAACTCTGGAGCGCTGTCAGTGACCATTGGGTTCTTGGTCACCTCCCTGACCAAGGCCCTTCTCCCCTGATTGCTCAGTTTGGCTGGGCGGCCAGCTCTAGGAAGGGTCTTGGTGGTTCCAAACTTTTTCCATTTAAGAATGATGGAGGACACTGTGTTCTTGGGGACCTTCAATGCTGCAGAATTGTTTTGGTATTCTTCCCCAGATCTGTGCCTCGACACAATCCTGTCTCGGAGCTCTACGGACAATTCCTTCGACCTCATGGCTTGGTTTTTGCTCTGACATGCAATGTCAACTGTGGGACCTTATATAGACAGGTGTGTGCCTTTCCAAATCATGTCCAATCAATTGAATTTACCACAGTCGGACTCCAATCAATTTGTAGAAACATCTCAAGGATGATCAATGGAAACAGGATGCACCTGAGCTCAATTTCGAGTCTCATAGCAAAGGGTCTGAAAAAAGTATTTGATCCCCTGCTGATTTTGTACGTTTGCCCACTGACAAAGAAATTATCAGTCTATAATTTTAATGGTAGGTTTATTTGAACAGTGAGAGACAGAATAACAACAACAAAATCCAGAAAAACGCATGTCAAAAATGTTATAAATTGATTTGCATTTTAATGAGGGAAATAAGTATTTGACCCCCTCACAATCAGAAAGATTTCTGGCTCCCAGGTGTCTTTTATACAGGTAACGAGCTGGGATTAGGAGCACACTCTTAAAGGGAGTGCTCCTAATCTCAGTTTGTTACCTGTATAAAAGACACCTGTCCACAGAAGCAATCAATCAATCAGATTCCAAACTCTCCACCATGGCTAAGACCAAAGAGCTCTCCAAGGATGTCAGGGACAAGATTGTAGACCTACACAAGGCTGGAATGGGCTACAAGAACATCGCCAAGCAGCTTGGTGAGAAGGTGACAACAGTTGGTGCGATTATTCGCAAATGGAAGAAACACAAAAGAACTGTCAATCTCCCTCGGCCTGGGGCTCCATGCAAGATCTCACCTCGTGGAGTTGCAATGATCATGAGAACGGTGAGGAATCAGCCCAGAACTACACGGGAGGATCTTGTCAATGATCTCAAGGCAGCTGGGACCATAGTCACCAAGAAAACAATTGGTAACACACTACACCGTAAAGGACTGAAATCCTGCAGCGCCCACAAGGTACCCCTGCTCAAGAAAGCACATATACAGGCCCGTCTGAAGTTTGCCAATGAACATCTGAATGATTCAGAGGAGAACTGGGTGAAAGTGTTGTGGTCAGATGAGACCAAAATGGAGCTCTTTGGCATCAACTCAACTCGCCGTGTTTGGAGGAGGAGGAATGCTGCCTATGACCCCAAGAACACCATCCCCACCGTCAAACATTGAGGTGGAAATATTATGCTTTGGGGGTGTTTTTCTGCTAAGGGGACAGGACAACTTCACCGCATCAAAGGGACGATGGACGGGGCCATATACCTTCAAATCTTGGGTGAGAACCTCCTTCCCTCAGCCAGGGCATTGAAAATGGGTTGTGGATGGGTATTCCAGCATGACAATGACCCAAAACACACGGCCAAGGCAACAAAGGAGTGGCTCAAGAAGAAGCACATTAAGGTCCTGGAGTGGCCTAGCCAGTCTCCAGACCTTAATCCCATAGAAAATCTGTGGACGGAGCTGAAGGTTCGAGTTGCCAAACGTCAGCCTCGAAACCTTAATGACTTGGAGAAGATCTGCAAAGAGGAGTGGGACAAAATCCCTCCTGAGATGTGTGGAAACCTGGTGGCCAACTACAAGAAACGTCTGACCTCTGTGATTGCCAACAAGGGTTTTGCCACCAAGTACTAAGTAATGTTTTGCAGAGGGATGAAATACTTATTTCCCTCATTAAAATGCTAATCAATTTATAACATTTTTGACATGCGTTTTTCTGGATTTTTTTGTTGTTATTCTGTCTCTCACTGTTCAAATAAACCTACCATTAAAATTATAGACTGATCATTTCTTTGTCAGTGGGCAAACATACACAATCAGCAGGGGATCAAATATATAGTACCTTATCACCTCTACTTTGTAACAAATGTGTATGTAGGTCATGATAGTACAGTTACAGACAAATAGCCGGCTGTGAATTCAATAAGTAGGTGATTATATTTAATGAATGTATACTTGACTTGTTGACTATTGATTAGAACATTACATTTACGTCATTTAGCAGACGCACTTATCCAGAGCGACTTACAGTTAGTGAGTGCATACATTTTTTATACTGGCCCCCCGTGGGAATCGAATCCACAACCCTGGCGTTGCAAGTGCCATGCTCTACCAACTGAGCTACAGGAGGCCTTATGATTGTGTTGTTTTTGGTTGTATTGCAAAGTGACAGCCATAATAACTTGCAGGTTGAGATGTCCAATTTGGCTAAAAAGAAGGTCAAGTCAGTGAGAGATGTTTGCTTCCCTGGACATCCTGTGTATGGCCACCAGATGGAGCTAAAGTCTACAGATGGTAAACTGCGTTGTCATGGTTGCTGTAACTCTACGTCTATCCTACTGGTCTTTCTACTTCGTGATCGACTGTAAAGCTCTGGGTAGAAATTGCCCTTTTTCTCAGATCCAGGATCATCATACCCTCACCAAATCTTAACCATTACTGTTAGAGGATTGGGAAAACACACTCCCACGGTAAATCAATCCCACAAATTGAATCTGATCCCAGACTTGAAGACGCGTCATTTGCTAAATTAATCTGTCTGATTTAATTGAAATTCAAAAGAAATTGGCCCAAAACCAAACCCTATGAGCACTGAGCGAGAATGAAAAAAGAGGTCTGTGCTGTAGCCTACAGTAGCACCTCTATTATTGAATTCAAATAACCTTTATCACATAATGACAGAGATAAACATCTATTTACTTATTCGAGACATTTTGCCCAGTTCATACTTAATGGGATGTCGCAGCAGCTCGTTGCTCCAGGACAGACAGAGCATGTGGCCGGAATAATGTTACTCTAGGATTAGGCCCACAGCTCTTCTGTATTGTGTTACGTGTGAATGTCTCCCGAGGGTCTGCTGCAGGGAGAGTCCAATTCTAAAACCGTCCAAACAAGCCGCTGGCCATGCCTCTGTAATTATAGGGTGTGTCCCAAATATAGCACTCTATTTTCTTTATAGTGCACTACTTTTGACCAGGGAGTAAGGTGCCATTGAGAGACGCACATATACCGAATGTCCTCTTGTCACATGAGGATACCAAATAATGTGGCTATATCTCTGCCAATCATGGAATGATGCCCATCTCGGGGAAAACACAAAGCAGGGCTCCATAATCAGGAATATTGTGTTTGTGTGAGTTGATGAGATGTTGTAATGTCGGAAATTATGAATAATCCTAAATACATACAGTTGAAGTCGGAAGTTTACATACACTTAGGTTGGAATCATTAAAACTAATTTTTCAACCATGCCACAAATTTCTTGTTAACAAACTATAGTTTTGTCAAGTCGGTTAGGACATCTACTTTGTGCATGACACAAGTAAGTTTTCCAACAATTGTTTACAGACAGATTATTTAACTTATAATTCACTGTATCACAATTCCAGTGGGTCAGAAGTTTACATACACTAAGTTGACTGTGCCTTTAAACAGCTTGGAAAATTCCAGAAAATGATGTCACCTTTTGAGTCAATTGGAGGTGTACCTGTGGATGTATTTCAAGGGCTACCTTCAAACTCAGTGCCTCTTTACTTGACATCATGGGAAAATCAAAATAAATCAGCCAAGACCTCAGAAAAAAATGTGTAGACCTCCACAAGTCTGGTTCATCCTTGGGAGCAATTTCCAAACGCCTGAAGGTACCACGTTCATCAGTACAAACAACAGTATGCAAGTATAAACACCATGGGACCATGCAGCCTTCATACCGCTCAGGAAGGAGACGCGTTCTGTCTCCTAGAGATGAACGTACTTTGGTGCGAAAAGTGCAAATCAATCCCAGAACAACAGCAAAGGACCTTGTGAAGATGCTGGAGGAAACAGGTACAAAAGTATCTATATCCACAGTAAAACGAGTCCTAAATCGGCATAACCTGAAAGGCCGCTCAGCAAGGAAGAAGCCACTGCTCCAAAACTGCCATAAAAAAGCCAGACTACGGTTTGCAACTGCACATGGGGACAAAGATCGTAATTTTTATGAGAAATGTCCTCTGGTCTGATGAAACAAAAATAGAACTGTTTGGCCATAATGACCATCGTTATGTTTGGAGGAAAAAGGGGATAGCTTGCAAGCCGAAGAACACCATCCCAACCGTGAAGCACGGGGGTGGCAGCATCATGCTGTGGGGGTGCTTTGCTGCAGGAGGGACTGGTGCACTTCACAAAATAGATGGCAACAATTATGTGGATATATTGAAGCAACATCTCAAGACATCAGTCAGGAAGTTAAAGCTGGGTCGCAAATGGGTCTTCCAAATGGACAATGACCCCAAGCATACTTCCAAAGTTGTGGCAAAATGGCTTAAGGACAACAAGGTAAAGGTATTGGAGTGGCCATCACAAAGCCCTGACCTCAATCCTATAGAACATTTGTGGGCAGAACTGAAAAAGCGTGTGCGAGCAAGGAGGCCTACAAACCTGACTCTCAGTTACACCAGCTCTGTCAGGAGGAATGGACCAAAATTCACCCAACGTATTGTGGGAATCTTGTGGAAGGCTACCCAAAACGTTTGACCCAAGTTAAACAATTTAAAGGCAATGCTACTAAATACTAATTGAGTGTATGTAAACTTCTGACCCACTGGGAATGTGATGAAAGAAATAAAAGCTGAAATAAATCTCTCTACTAAAAAGCGTGTGCGAGCAAGGAGGCCTACAAACCTGACTCAGTTACACCAGCTCTGTCAGGAGGAATGGACCAAAATTCACCCAACGTATTGTGGGAATCTTGTGGAAGGCTACCCAAAACGTTTGACCCAAGTTAAACAATTTAAAGGCAATGCTACTAAATACTAATTGAGTGTATGTAAACTTCTGACCCACTGGGAATGTGATGAAAGAAATAAAAGCTGAAATAAATCTCTCTACTATTATTTCACATTCTTAAAATAAAGTGGTGATCCTAACTGACCTAAGACAGGGAATTTTTACTAGGATTAAATGTCAGGAATTGTGAAAAACTGAGTTTCAATGTATTTGGCTAAGGTGTATGTAAACTTCCGACTTCAACTGTTTCATTGCCTTTTGAGAATTGTAAAGGGTTGTCTTTTTCAAACTGAACAAACAAGGATATGGCTTGAATTGATTGGTGCTCATACTGTTGGCTGCCTTTTTGCTACCATTCACAGTTTTTAATTATGAGGAAAGTGATTTACTAAATGACTAATTACATGCTTCATTGTTCATGGGGATATTTAATTAGGGAACAGCAACTTCGGTAGTAGCATGTCTTTCAGGGTAGGTAACAACACATATGCCACGCTGATCCTCAACACGGGGGCCCCTCAGGGGTGCATGCTCAGTCCCCTCCTGTACTCCCTGTTCACCCATGACTGCATGGCCAGGCACGACTCCAACACCATCATTAAGTTTGCTGACGACACAACATTGGTACGCCTGATCACCGACAACGATGAGACAGCCTATAGGGAGGCAGTCAGAGACCTGGCCGTGTGGTGCCAGGATAACAACCTCTCACTCAACATGATCAAGACAAAGGAGATGATTGTGGACTGCAGGAAAAAAAGAGGACTGAGCACGCCCCCATTCTAATCGACGGGGCTGTAGTGGAACAGGTTGAGAGCTTCAAGTTCCTTGGTGTCCACATCACCAACGAACTATCATGGTCCAAACATACCAAGACAGTCGTGAAGAGGGCACGACAAAGCCTATTCCCCCTCAGGAGACTGAAAAGATTTGGCATGGGTCCTCAGATCCTCAAAATGTTCTACAGCTGCACCATCGAGAGCATCCTGACTGGTTGCATCACCGCCTGGTATGGCAACTGCTTGGCCTCCGACTGCAAGGCACTACAGAGCGTAGTGCATACGGCCCAGTACATCACTGGGGCCAAGCTTCCTGCCATCCAGGACCTCTATACCAGGCTGTGTCAGAGGAAGGCCCTCAAAATTGTCAAAGACTCCAGCCACCCTAGTCATAGACTGTTCTCTCTGCTACTGCACGGCAAGCGGTACCGGAGCGCCATGTCTAGGTCCAAAAGGCTTCTCAACAGCTTCTACCCCCAAGCCATAAAACTCCTGAACAGCTAATCATGGCTATCCGGACTATTTGCACTGCCCCCCCCCCACCCCATCCCCCTCTTTTACGCTGCTGCTACTCTGTTTATTATTTATGCATAGTCACTTTAACTCTACCCACATGTACATATTACCTCAATTACCTTGACTAGCCGGTGCCCCCGCACATTGACTCTGCACCGGTACCCCCTGTATATAGCCTCCTTACTGTTATTTTACTGCTGCTCTTTAATTATTTTTTTGTTATAAATTTTTTCAACAATGAGATATTAATCTCCCAGAATGGACCTAGACTGAATTTGACATTGGCTGGTGTCATAGTTTTTTTTCGTGTTGGCACGGCAGATTTTAATCTCTATTTCATAAACATAAACTCTGTTTATAATGTTTATGGTAACCAAGTGAATCAAAATACTGACTGATCAGGAGTATTCAATGTGCCTTCCCACTGACCTCCTCAGCCCTTTGTTCTGGTGGCTTGTCATCGCAAAGACAAAGCCATCGAGCATAATTAATTTATGAAAACCAATTCTGCATGTGATACATATGTATTCCTGAGCATTTTCTTTGAATTGAAATGCTAATCAAAACTTTGATTCGGTGTGTGTCTGGGCCTCTGTACAGGACATGTCATTTTTTATGGAAATTCAGTGTGGAGGGAACATGAGGGAGATGGCGGTAGTGATTGAGGACAAGGGTTATGTTTTTGTCATGGATAGTACTCCAGCTGGGCAAAACAGACAGTGCTGGCACACACACACACACCGGGGGGAGAGGAGTAGCCTGTACGGAGAAATAGAGATAACGTTCAAATGAATTCTGTTTCTTCTAGGTTTAATACTTAGAAGATAGCCATATCTGTTAACCTCCTAAACAATCCTTTCTGCTTACTGAAAAATATATCAGATCAGAGAAGTATATTCTAAAGAAGACCATGTTTGATTCTGAAAACCACAATCACAATTTTGAGAGATATTCTTTATTTAATTTTAATTTAATTGAACTTTTATTTAACTAGGCAAGTCAGTTAAGAACAAATTCTTATTTACAATGAAGGCCTGGCAAAAAGCCTCCTGTGGGGACGGGGGCTGGGATAAAAAAAAATATATAGGACAAAACACACATTTACATTTACATTTTAGTCATTTAGCAGACGCTCTTATCCATCACGACAAGAGACACCACAACACTACATAAAGAGAGACCTAAGACAACAACATAGCATGGCAGCAGCACAAAACATGGTACAAACATTATTGGGCACAGACAACAGAACATGGCCATAATGTAGTTGTCAAAAACGGATTTGTTGTCATCTTTTATTTGAAAGGTAAAAGGTCATCGGTGAAACGTCACAACTCGGCAACAAAATGTTCTCCGAGTTTCCCATTGTAATTCCGATTTGAAGGGTAGTTCAAGTGAAACTTCCCAGTCGGAACTATAGGAAATTCCTATAACTTCGATAGCACATGAACGCAACATTGCACCAGCAAGTAGGCGGGACTTTCATGGTCATGGCTAGAAGGGCTACAGCTTTTGTCAAATTAACGTAAAAAGTAGGGTTTATTTTGTTGCATTTTAGCTAAACCTAACCCAATTCTCCTAACCTGCTACGAAAAGTAAAATCTGACAAAAGCTGCATACTGTCTAGTCAACACCGACTAACCTGCTACGAAAAGTCCAATCTTGACAAAATCTGTATCCGTTCTAGTCAAAACTGACTTTGATATTTGTGTCGGAGTGGATCACGGCCTAGGGTGGGGTGGGACACGAGCAACTGGCGACTACACATTTCCTAGTCCGCTCCCCCTCTCATACTTTCAGCAATATCTGGCAATTGGAACCGGGTTGACAATTTTGCGGAGGACTACGAGTATTTGGGCAAATAGGTCCAATTTCTGTGCCACTGAATTATCCGAAATAACAATCAGAAATGGATGAGAAGTGTTTTACGAAAGAGATCGACCTATGGATCGAACAAATCACCGAATGCAAACAGCTGTCGGAGAGCCAAGTCAAAACTCTGTGCGAAAAGGTATGGTATACAGAAATAACTAACTTTCCATCTCAAAATGTTTCAGTGTACAGTAACATTCAGGGGGGTGATACATGTTGCGGAGCTTGTCTGTCAGCACTTTCTACTTGCCAAGCAGAATACATAATAATCCTGTCTAGTTTCAAAAGTGGACATTTATTTTTCCATAGCCTACTTTCTCATGTAGCCTACAGTATCTAAAGTTCTTGTCAACCTTTCAGAAATAGGAACACACTTGGCTGGCACATTAGAACTATTCGAATGTGGCTTTTTCACCCTTACACCCCTCCCATACATCCTTAAAATGGCGCCGATTTTGTACATCACATTGCACTTCTCATTCTGAGCTGTAAAACCGGTTTAGCATTTTACTGCAGCAATGTGTTGTTTATTTTGGAGACGCCAAACGGTTGTATTCATTCATTAATTCATAAACATGCTTTGTCCGGAACATCTAAATGACAAACCATAACATGTCAGTATTGTAGTGGACAAAATGTGTTGGATATACAGTCAAAAATTACCAGGCCCGGTCTTCGACGATATGCTGCCCTAGGCGAATCCAAAAAATATTGCAGCCCTCATATCCCCGTAAAGTAGAATAGTCGCCTAGGCTATACCGCCCACAATGCACTTTAATGAATGCCTATCCATGTGGTAGAGTGCCGTTTGTAAAACAGGCAGTTGCATTGGCTTTATAGTCCTGATAACTGACAAAGACTTAAGACTAATCATTTTGGCTATTCAAGCTCTGAATATCAGATGCCATAGGCGGAGCATTACAAGGTAAATTGAAATAAATGTACCTAAATTATATAATTACTCATGTCTTCACAGGAATAAATACAATAATTCAAAATACTTCACCAGAGAGCATGACTTAGCCACAGATGATCATTAGCTTCTTAAAAAAATAGCTGTGGATTGTTTCAAATCACAAGCGAAGTAGGCCTATGCCTAGTTGGAAAGTCCGCAATTTGGGCAGCACGAGTGGCAATAGGCCTAGCTGATTATTAAGTGGTGGCTGTCAGTGAAAAGCATCTCAAATATGTGTGAAGATAATGTGTCTTGAGTATAATTTGTAATGTTGAGACAAGAAGAAGGGGAGGGGTGGGTGGCGAGGATCTAGGCACATCGCTCTCCAGAATGTGCTCAGCTGTCTCCCGACAATTCTTGTGCATTAATTGTTTCATTGTGTGAATTGTTTGCCCTTTGATTATTTATTTGTATTAATTCCCCATTACATGTCACCAGTAGTACATTTACCTTTAATCCCCGGCATTTGGTTACATACATTTCTGTTAATGCATGTATTAATTAGTAATTTACCGTTCTAATTCTCGGAGTGGAAATGTTGTTCGCAGAGTTCACACTTGTGAGAAACAAGTTTTGGTTTATTTCATACCACCATTTAAAAAAAAATGGCATTCTTATGTTTGGAGCGCTCAATGTGAGCAATGAGCATGTGTCTGGTTTCTTTCTGTCCTGTTAATGTTGAGGGAATGTGCATGCCTAAAGGCGGCTACATGGTTTACCTGTGTAGAGTCGTTTTTTGGGGGCAGCGGACTCTTTTCGTTGCGTTACACCCAGAGAGGAAGTCTGCATTGTATAGTGTATATCCACTAGGGGGCTTGGGGAGCCAGAATAGCTTACCAAGCAAGAGGGGCCGAGGCGCTCTTTTTGACTCTAGTTTAGCGATGACATTTGAACTTCTGTATACGGTGTTATATGTCTGTTTACAAATGCTAGCTAGCTACATATCAGGCTAGTCTGGTGTTCTATTCTTTACAACGCTACTTTTTTTTGCCACAGAAGCGAACATGTCTCTCTATGAATTGCAATTGCTAGAGTTTGAACAGCAAGAGCTTGGACTGTCTTACTACTCGAGGAGAAGATAAAATGGTTAATCCACTGAACACTACAAGAGGGGATGATGGAGAATACACGTCTCTTGTCCAACCTATGCGAAGCATTGACGAGGAAATACATTTTCAATACTTTTGGATGTCTTGCCAGATTTGATGACTTGTTTCAGCAGCTTGCCCCTCACATCTCGCACGAGAGAACTCACAGCTTGCCCGTAATTGCTGCAGGAAGGCTGTCTTTGACCCTTCGGTTTTTGTGAAGGCCTGCATGGCCCTCCACAATTACCTTTGCACTACAGACACTGACAACACAGTCATCAACACGGTACATCCACCCCACGTTTGTTGACCACTCCACACCCACTGGGGACTTGCGTCCAGGAGATGGAGACAGCTGGTACAAGGGGACACCAGCTTCCTGGACCCAAGAAACATGTCAGCATACAGGGCAACCAGAGTTGCTATGGACAAGCGCAACAACCTCAAGGTCTACTTCACACAAGCTGGTTAAGTGTCTTTCCAGGATGCTGCTACCATGCGTGGCACCCTTCAGTGAATGTGGTTTGGAAAATGTACACACATACAGGATGTTCTCTTCCTCTGGTTGATGACTGTTTATCATGTTGTGAGCGACACTTGGTTTTGCTGTTTTTCTTATTCACACTTTACAAATCACAAAGACTACCATAATGACAGTCACTTCATCCTTGTTTTAGTTTGTCATATTCTTTGGAAGCTAGACCCTCAAGACATTTACCTAACATTGTGTTGTGTAGTGGCCTTTCAATGAGGACTTTCCTGCTTGGGTACATGGGTGAGAATGAGTTGTCAGCTGTAGACCATAAGGACAGACCTCCAAGATATTAACCTCATCTACATAGCTCCGGTACAAAGCAGTACACGTTTACTGAGTGTCTGATTCAGAACAGTAATATTTTATGCCACAAGTATAAATAACCAGACAATTACATCTGCAGACCTTTTTAGATAGTTATTTTAGGAAAATAGTTTAATGTAAAACACAGGGGAAAAGTGTGATGAAAGGGGAAATAAACACCAGTAACGTGAATTAGTAAATATAATCAGTATGATAACACAGGCACTGAATATTTCCCATTCACAATTTCTCCCATCCAGAAAATAGCAAATTTCACGTTAACTACGTCTTTAAACATAGGATCTCAAACACACACACACACACACACTGTACAAAAGAACTCTGCTGCATGACAAGAGTACATACCATATCTGGCATATTATTGGTGTCTGTCTGACAATGTTAAACGTGAACATGAAACCAATCTAGTTGTTGGACAAACGGTGGGGGACACACCAGCGGCAGCCCCACTCCGCGTCTCCTTCACCCTTTTCAGATTGCGAACATACCGGTCCCAAATCTTTCTCCATGTTTCTTTGATATCAGTATCGGTGTTCAAAGTTCGTGGTATCTCCCTCCAGCTGTTGTCTTTTGCGTGCTTGTGTGAATACAACCGTATCGAAGGGTTGTAACGGTTCTCCTATGTCTCACCAGTTTGCACAGACGCTTCTCAAAAAGACAGACATAATTGCACGTAGAAAATCTCAATAAAAGTACAAAAGGAAGCTTGCAAGTAGCAGAACATCTAGCCATCTCTTCCATGTTTATACCACAAGGGATCCTGGAAAAGACGTGATGTAGACAGGTGCGGGGGACTTCCGTTGCAAAACTCACTCAATACCGCCCCTCAGTCTTCGCAAGGAATGACATGTCTGGTCTCAATTTCCAGGTAGAAAAAAACTGCGTTGAATGAGTTCGATCGGGTTCAAGTCCAGGCTCTGGCTGGGCCACTCAATGACATTCAGAGACTTGTCCCGAAGCCACTCCTGCGTTGTCCTGTTGAAAGGTGAACCTTCGCCCCAATCTGAGGTCCTGAGCAGGTTTTCATCAAGGATCTCTCTGTACTTTGCTCCGTTCATCTTTCCCTCAATCCTGACTAGTCTTCCAGTCCCTGCCGCTGAAAAACATCCCCACAGCATGATGCTGCAACCACCATGCTTCACCATAGGGATGGTGCCAGGTTTCCTCCAGACGTGACGTTTGGCATTCAGGCTATAAAGTTCAATCTTGGTTTCATCAGACCAGAGAATCTTGTTTCTTATGGTCTGAGAGTCATTTAGGTGCCAACTCCAAGCGGGCTGTCATGTGCCTTTTACTGAGGAGTGGCTTCCATCTGGCCAGTCTACTATAAAGGCCTGATTGGTGGAGTGCTGCAGAGATGGTTGTCCTTCTGGAAGTTTCTCCCATCTCCACAGAGGAACTCTGGAGCTGTGTCAGTGACCATCGGGTTCTTGGTCACCTCCCTGACCAAGGCCCTTCTCCCCCGATTGCTCAGTTTGGCCGGGAGGCCAGCTCTAGGAAGAGTCGTGGTGGTTCCAAACTTCTTCCATTTAAGAATGATGGAGGCCACTGTGTTCTTGGGGACCTTCAATGCTGCAGAATGGTTTTGGTACCCTTGCCCAGATCTGTGCCTCGACACAATCCTGTCTCGGAGCTCTACGGATAATTCCTTTAAACTCATGGCTTGGTTTTTTGCTCTGACATGCACTGTCAACTGTGGGACCTTATATAGACAGGTGTATGCCTTTCCAAATTATGTTCAATCAATTGAATTGACCACAGGTGGACTCCAATCAAGTTGTAGAAACATCTCAAAGATGATCAATGGAAACAGGAGATGCACCTGAGCTCAATTTCGAGACTCATAGCAAAGGGTCTGAATACATATGTAAATAAGGTATTTCTGTTTTTTATTTTTAATACATTTGCAAAAATTTCTAAAAACCTGTATTCACTTTGTCATTATGGGCCATTGTGTGTAGATTGAGGAACATTCTTTATTTAATCCATTTTTAGAATAAGGCTGTAACGTAGCAAAATGTGGAAAAAGGGAAGGGGTCTGAATACTTTCCGAATGCACTGTAGGTTACATGATTTGACGGTGCATTAGTGGAGTGCCGCAGCGCTCCAACAGAACCATGGAGAGGTGCGCTGGGCATTGACAAGATACAGATTTGCATTGACAAGATACAGATTTGCATTGACAAGATACAGATTTGCATTGACAAGATACAGATTTGCATTGACAAGATACAGATTTGCATTGACAAGATACAGATTTGCATTGACAAGATACAGATTTGCATTGACAAGATACAGATTTGCATTGACAAGATACAGATTTGCATTGACAAGATACAGATTTTGCGCCCCTGCCTTTAGCAAATAGGCACTGCTTGTCATGGGGCGGCATTAGCGTTCACCTTAATAGCCCATATGCCACTAGGTGAGAAGTTTTCATTGTTTTTGGGGCAGAATTATGTGAGGTGTGTCTTGGTCAGTTAGAAGTTTCCCTTTATCACACCATCAGTACACCACCAAGGGTCTAAGCAGGGATTTAACCTCAATCTTCCTTGATGCCCTTTTCAGTTGGTTGCTTAAATACAGTCTGTTCTACAACAGTCCATCTACTCATGTACTTGTTTGTCTTGTTTACAAACAGGTGGTTATTGTCTTGAGATGCCTTATAGGTTAGAGGCCGGGATTACGGTACGGATGGAAATGGTACTTGGCTAGAATATCCCATCATTGCCAAATATGTAATACTAGGCTATAAGGTGTTGGCGATCACATTCTAATAGCCTGTGGCGTTCAGTCTCAGTCATCTGGTTGTTAGAAGGAATTCAGTCTCATTTGTTTTAAAGTAGAGGGGTTTTGCCACTTACTCAAGTCAAACTGTGAGTTGTCAAATGCTTAATCAGTGGTCTCACAAACTCCTGAGCACATCTTCGAGCAGGTCCCTCACAGCTCCAAAACGGTAGGCCTAAGCAGAATAATAGTAGTGGTGTGTAGTTTGAGAGCACACATTTGCTCAGAGATGTCTGATGCATCCACCCCCTGTGAATTTTGCTAATGTGTTCAGCAGAATGCGCAGCGAGAGTAAAAAATAGACTTGGATGTGAATGATTCTGAGTTGCCACCACATTGTTGCTGGGCTCTGTGACGCAATATAACACTGGTGGAATGGCCTCTGTATTGGGATACAAATTAAAGAATGGGGGAGAGGAAAAGCAAGCTGTTACATCTCAGCAACCCACTCATAACATATTGAAAAGCAGTTTTCTTGTATTTAAAACATAATCTTACACCAGGAGATTTCAGTGTGATGATCCCAGAGAAGCAGGAGCTCGTGAGTCTGGTTTGCATGTTAAGTTTTGATTCAAAGACTTTCAGGTAGACGTTTGCTTGTTTATTACTCAGAGGGGTCAACAAGAGAATCAAACTCAGATCACTGGATTCTGAATTAGTGATTGCCCCCATGTGATGGTTAATGTGTTTTGTGCTGAGAACATTGTTTTGTGTTCTGAGTGATGTCATACTTGGTCATGTGGTTGTTTAACCTAGAGTACACTTTCTAGGTCTTGGAAGGATAAAAGTAGGGTCAGTTGGTTAAATGTAATCTACTGTTGCAAAGATGGTGACTTCACTTCACACCATGTCATAAAGTAGTTTGATTTCACAGAATGAACATTGTAAGCCAAAGGTTTCTAGCTGACGCTGGACAAGCATTTCTGGAGTAGGTGCGGTTATGAGGGGTGACCCATTTTATGTAACCTGCTAAGTCATCCATTCAATTAACACGGAGTATACAAAACATTAAGAACATCTGCTCTTTCCATGACGTAGACTTACCAGCAATGTTCCCTCAACATTTTTTCAGCACTGAGCAAATTTCAGGTCTGCTGAGCGCAAACTTGAACATTGTGAAAATTCTGTGCAACTTCCAGCGTACGTTTACTGTGAACACTGAGGCTGTACCCGCTTTGTTAGTTTTTACAGTGGCCAAGTAGGTTACTGTGGCTGTTTGATCATAAGGTAGGTTTACCAGAGTGGCCTACCATCAAAACAATGGAGAAAATGCATCCCATAATATTTTAACATGGAAATAGCTGTTCTGTCATTCAGCCTACAGTAGCAGCCAATGTGTGGTGTTCAATGTAGGCCTACATTCCAAGAGACTTAAAAAAAAAACATACAGGGCTTGACATGAACCTGTTTATCTGCTTGGCCTTCAGACACGGAGGTGACTGAAAATGGTGTTGTTTGATGCAAGAAACCACTTTACAAAATAAAATGCATTATTATTTCCATACCATTTATTACAGAGAGGGAGGTGACCAAGAACCCGATGGTCAATCAATCTCTGCCTATTGGCTACTTAGCTTATTCAAGCCTGTCTCAAAATACAACACTGCCCCTTTTAAGACAAAAAAAAATATTTACCTCACTCACTTTTCAAAGATGTCTAGAAATGTACACGTTTTGTGCTCTTCTTTTCTTTTTTTTTCTTTTTTCTGAGGGTAGATCAGCTTTAATATTGCAGATAGATTGTAACTTCCATCAATGTAATTGTTTACATCACTTCCAATCCCCCATATATATTTTTTCTTCTCATATATATATATATATATATATATCCTTTAAAAATATATATATTTCCCTTTATTACTTTCCAACCCCACCATCCCCTCCCTAATTGGAGTAAACTAGTGAACAACAATGCTTAGGCCTCTACTTCATGCTTATACATACTATATACATTTTATGGACACAGTCACTAATTATATTTTTTGTTTTTACTCCTGAACTTCCTCTGATCATTTTCATGATGTCCATCTGGTATGCTTCTATATTCCATATCTTTCTAACTGTGCTCTTTTCACAAAAGCTCACATATATATATATATATATATATATATATATGTATGTGTGTGTGCTCTTATAGGAAGCAATCACTCCCCAATTGCTGACTACAAATTATCTATAAGTGGGCTAATAACTCCCTAAGTAGCAAAGGATATGAACAAAATGTGCACACGTGGCAACATGCAGCTCTCGCTTTGATCTCAAAACAAGCACATCTACTCATGCTGTAAACAGTCTAGTTCAAAGTCAACATATATCCATATATGCCAATGGTATATTTGCATGTAGGCCTACTGCAGCGCTGATTGGTTATGCTGCACCGATCTGTGTAGAGTACGGGTTGAGTCATGAGTGTCAATGCAATAGAATCCTACTCCGATGCGTTCTGCCTACAACAAAATCTATTTTATAGTTCGTTTTGTTTCGGTCTGTTGCATTGAAAGTGGCTAATATTGCACTGAATTGATCACAATTGCCACAGTAAAGGGAAACGTTGATAGTGTTAACAGGGAAAACTCTAGAACAGTGGTCACCAACCTTTTCAAGTCGAGTACCTTCTGAGTCAAAATGCAAGCCGAGATCTACCGCTCAGACTTTGTTTTTAACACGACTTAGAAAATAAGCCTATGCAACATTAACCAATTTAAAACAGTACTGTAGCAATGAGGTTTGTGCAGTAGGCTATAGGCCCAATACATTATTACTGCATATTGGCTTAACTTGAATTGCCCTGCCAATGCATTGTTGTTTGGGCCATTTTTTTTAGGTAGGCTATCCGTTGTTGTATTACTTGTGAAGCACAGCTGAGTGAGCATACATTTAAATAACTTGCTTTTTATTTTACTGAGCTGATGGTGACTGCATCTGATGGTCAGTCTCAGCGGAGGGAGAGAGCAGCAGACTGAGGGTCCGCCTCTCAACATCCCTCCGCTCTCCCTTTCCTCCACTGACACTGACCAAAAAGGGACACCGTCTTCCAGCTGATGGCGAAACTCGAGTCGCACCGCATTATTTCTGCCTCATGCACAAATTCATGTTACTCCTATGAACAGGGAAAGTTAAATATTCCTCTATATTAAAAGACCCAAGCCGTTAATAATAGCAACAACGCAAGCCTATAAATACACTTTCCTACTCATTCATTACTGCTGCAGTACTTGTTGTAGCACTGAGTGGAAATAGGAAGAACGTGCATTGTATACAAAGTCTCGATAGTGCTGAGTAAGAACTTAAACATGAACTCACTCATAAAAACAGCAGCTCTTTGCTGTATTCGTTGAGTCTGTCTCTAGTCATGGTTTTAAAAGTTTTGAAATCTCACAGTATCAACTTTGCTGTAGCTTTCGCTTATGCCTGCTACGTTACTGCAGACACGGTAATCTGAGCCATCCGATTGGCCAGCGTTAGGCCTATAGTGCACTTGATTTGATCTCCGGGCCCACCGGGAAGGCAGAGTTTGTACCTTCAGACACATGAAATGGTTCAAAATGGCAACATTTGGCCAACCCGGCCCACAGGGCAGCTGAATCGGGTGCACCTACCGCCAACAGCCTGAGACTAATACACACGGCTTTATCGTTGGGTTTTTTACAGAAATATTTGGCGATCGACTAGTGACCACTGCTCTAGAGTTCAATCTCGTGCTTCTCTCAGTCGGGGAGCTGCGCGGCAGTCTCGGGCTACTGCGCACAGTTTAGAGGGAGCATTGCAGACCAGGTGAAAACTTTTATCCCTTATTGATGTCACTTGTTAAATCCACTTCAATCAGTGTAGATGAAGGGGAGGAGACAGGTCCCTGTGGAACGCTTCAACACCTTGTAGAGTCCATGCCCCGACGAATTGAGGCTGTTCTGAGGGCAAAAGGGGGGTGGGGGAGGGGCAGTTGAATATCAGGAAGGTGTTCCTTATGTTTGGTATACTCAGTGTATATAGACATACCTAGATCAGTTGGTTCAGGTTTCTGATTTAAGAGGGTCTATATTCTGAGGTCATACCATATTTTGTAGGATGTATTAACTCTGTTACATACTCTTGTGAACACACTATGTATCTGACCAAATTACGCAGGGTTTTACTTCTGGGTTAACCAAGATTAGAGTCCCATTGACCTACAATTTCAGTGTTGGCCCTATCTGACTCTTTTTATTTTTAATTCCCACTCAAATTAATTCGAAATAATATCAGGTTTGTTTAATACGCATCTAGAATTAGCCTTTTGGCTGAGCGATTGAATGGCTTTATAGAAACCCCAGCCAGCAGTTAATTGAAAGGCCTTATGCGGCATGGTTGTGAGGGCACGTGGTGCCAGATTGTTTTGTGGGTATTTAGGTCAACACTAACCACAGTCCTCTTTCGCCCTGGCCTGGTCACTCTGTTTCTCCCTGGCCTCCATCTGCCAGTGTGGCTCTCTCCCTCGCGCTCTCTCTCTCTCCCTTGGGGTGATGCCTGGAGCAGAGATCAAAAGCTCTCTTCCTCTCTTTTCTCTCTTTCGCTCTCATCTGACCTATAGGCAAACACACAGTGACACATCCCTGCTCTACTCTATGCCTGCTGCTCTCAACATGGGATTTATGCTCTAAAAGCTCCTTACAACCACTTAAACCCCTAGTGTAGTACTGCCAACATTTATCATCCCAGCCACACACCTCAAGGAGCACCTCCTGATTTTAAGCCCTTCCTTTTGTTAAGGTTGAGAGGTGTTTCACAACATTGTGTCAACAAGTGCGTATGGAATGGTCTGGAGACCTATGTGTGTGTTGCAACTTTGTTTAGCCTAGAAATTGTATCAAAGACTAACACTGATGCTTTTTGAGATAGGGGGAGAGATTGCCTTGACAACAAATATAGCCTTGCATGCAATCACGTGCATTAGAGAACAGTAGTGGACTGTTTTCCTCTATAATACCACCGGCTTCGCCCCCAGCAGGCAGCACGGTTCTTAGAGCTGCCCTACACAGTCCAATGGTTTCTAGGAACTGCTTTGGTATTGAACTAGCTTGCCAAATGTCATTAGTCTATTTATTTCATGGGGAGATGACGGTTCGGAAGGGAGGGACTGATTGTCCAGGCGAAGGAGAAACAACCTAATGTTGTTGTGTGTTTTGTCCAGGCTAAGGAGATTCTGACCAAGGAGTCCAATGTGCAGGAGGTCCGATGTCCAGTCACAGTGTGTGGAGATGTCCACGGCCAGTTTCACGACCTAATGGAGCTCTTCAGAATCGGAGGGAAGTCTCCAGACACAAACTACCTGTTCATGGGAGACTACGTGGACCGAGGCTACTACTCTGTAGAAACCGTCACACTACTTGTAGCACTTAAGGCAAGTGTTGTTATTGTACACTGGGGACCAGTTTCCCGGACACAGATGAAGCCTAGTCCTGGAATTAAAAGCAAACTCAATAAAGAATCTCCAATTGAAAATGTTTTTCAGTTCAGGACTAGGCTTAATCTGTGTCAGGGAAACCGCCCCTGAAAGTTTTTTGAATGACCATTCCCTTTTTAACTTGACCAATGAGAGTGCCCAATGATTAGTTATACACACAGGGGCCTTGTGATGTAAAAGCAGTGTAATGCGAAAACACACTCTCAATCCCAGAATGCCCTAGTCTCCATTGAACAGTGCTGTTTTGTAATTCCCTGTATTTTTAACATTGATCACAGGTTAGGTACCGTGAACGCATCACAATCCTTCGGGGGAACCACGAAAGCAGACAGATCACACAAGTGTACGGCTTCTATGACGAGTGCCTAAGGAAATACGGCAATGCAAACGTATGGAAATTCTTCACAGACCTCTTCGATTACCTTCCCCTCACTGCCTTGGTAGATACTCAGGTAAGAGGTTTCGCACATTTATTAGATATTAAGTTGAATCTTCTATGGTGCAATTCCACAGTAATGGAAATTACGCTGAGACTAAAATGTTTCACTTTAAAAATGTATGCCAGACAAAAACCATTGCTTTCAAAGTTTAACAAACCATACAACTTTACAAGGATTACTTTGAACAATTTACACCAAATTTCACAAACACATTTACTGGAAGAACTGTGCAGATGCAAAGTTTAGTAACAGAATTACGGTGTAATCGCCGTTTTTTTTATGCGACCACGTTTTCCAAGAACTTTGTTAAATATCTACTCTGAATTAAGATTCAAAGATGTCTGCAGAAAGAATGGGATGTCAGCTATTATGGATAGGAATGTCATTCGCTTCATGATGATGTATCCTGAATAGGTACACAAAGGTAGAAATATGCAATATCATCTTTTGCATATATGGACAGGGCTCTAAAGTGTGACAAAACATTTTGCTGTGCGACCAGGAGTTTTATTTTGGGAGCACTGTGCGACTATGAAAAAAGCTCTCCCAGATAATTGTTGTAATGACAAGGCTTCGCTGTACCGTTGTTTCCGAGTGCTGCAGATTGGTTAGCGTCATGGTTGCACCATTACTACAGCAAACACAGCTTGCTTCTAGCCCATCCAGGTCAAAAGATCTGACCTATATTACCAGCACAACATTTTATCTTCCTAAAACGGTTCGCAGGGATCGCATTTTACATTCATAAACCATGTCGTGCGCTGTTCTAAAACTACTTTCATGTCGATAACCATTTGTTTACACTTTGTTCAGTCATGTTACCTCATTGGCTAGCTAGCTAACAACCCGGTAACTTTACCAGTATATCCAAACATTTGGAGGCACAGAAAGAATGGAAAAGGGATAGCTATGATCATATCTCTGGCAATGACAGATCTCTTGCATGCGTCATCACAAACTTGACGTTTTTATATACAAAGTACAATTTTCAATGTAATGCATCTCAATAGGAAAATAGTGCTTTTACACAATGTAAAATCTAATATTCCATAAATGACTTTGTAATTTCAATGACAGGTATTCGTAACATTTTATAATAAACTAATGTATTTACAGTGTTAAATATTAGTTTCTAGGGCGCAACATGTGCTTCAAAAGTAGCTAGAATTCATATAGGCCCAATATAGGCTGTGTCTCAATCAATTTAAAAAATCAAATTTTTTGGTGCTCCTAAATTTCATGTGGTACTTTTAAAAGTGCTACTAGTGAAAAATATAAATTTTGAGCCCTGTATATGGGTATTATTCTACACACTGGCTATTATTCTAATGAGCTCCGCCCCCAAACAAGACCAAATTTGGTTGGTCCGGACCAAATCTGAACCAATCATAGACGTCTGTATTTCACAAGTTTGGGCAGGCCAGTAGAGTAAAGCACAGCACATCACAGTAGAGTTCATTACAGTAGAGTACTAGTATAGTACAGTATGAAAATGTATGCACTCACTAACTGTAAGTCGCTCTGGATAAGAGCGTCTGCTAAATGACTAAAATGTAAATGTAATACAGTACATTATACTGTTCTCTACTCTAGTGTGCTCTACTGTACTATACTCTACTCTTCTTTTCTTTACTGTGGTTCACTGTACTCTACTGTGCTGTCCAAACTTCTGAAACATAGACGTCTATGATTGGTTCAGATTTGGTCCGGTCACCAATCATGGACACCTTTTGTTTGGGCCAAATCAAGGCCGGACCGGCCCAAAAAACAACGTCTGTGGACGTTGAAATCACGTCCATGGACGTAGGTTAGGGATGGGCATTTGACATTTTTGGACTGTTTGAGTACTCAAATAAAAAATACAAATAGATATATACAGTACCAGTCAAAAGTTTGGACATACCTACTCATTCCAGGGTTTTTGTTTATTTTTACTATTTTCTACATTGTAGAATAATAGTGAAGACATCAAAACGATGAAATCACACATGAAATCATGTAGTAACCAAAAGTGTTAAACAAATCAAAATATATTTTAGGTTCTTCCAAGTAGCCACCCTAATGCCTTGATGACAGCTTTGCACACTCTTGGCATTCTCTCAACCAGCTTCATGAGGAATGCTTTTCCAACAGTCTTGAAGGAGTTCCCACATATGCTGAGCACTTGTTGGCTGCTTTTCCTTCACTCTGCGGTCCAACTCATCACAAACCATCTCAATTGGGTTGAGGTCGGGTGATTGTGGAGGCCAGGTCATCTGATGCAGCATCCATCACTCTCCTTGGTCAAATAGCCCTTACACAGCCTGGAGGTGTGTTTTGGGTCATTGTCCTGTTGGAAAAAAATGATAGTCCCACTAAGCGCAAACCAGATTGGATGGCATATCGCTGCAGAATGCTGTGAAACGATGCTGGTTAAGTGTGCCTTGAATTCTAAATAAATCACCAACAGTGTCACCAGCAAAGGGAGGACACTAGCAGGTGACCCAACCTTTGGTTTGTGACTACTATGATTTCCCATTGTATTCAATTATTGTAATTCCGTTTCCGATTTGGTAACAGAATTACGAGTTTTAATCACTTAATAATTAATAAACAAAATGTATATCAGTAAAAACACTAATTGGTAGGTCTACCTTGTTACTTCTGTGAACTTTCATTATCCTCATGAGGGAGATAAATAAATAAAATATCTTAAAGATGTGGATTTTTGGTAACAGAATTACAAGCCTCAAGGCAATGTTGTTTAAAGAAGGCAAATCATCTCTCCAAAGCCAAATATGTGTGGATGTTAGTTGGTAGGGGTCTTCAACATTATTGTGTTTTGATGTATTTCTAATACCTTTTTTAAGACTTTTTCTGGTAGATGTTTTCTAAGACCCATTTTATATCCGTTGGAGCAGAAATCAAAGCCATTACTTATGCCTAATTCTTTAGATGGAAAATTGTAAAAAAAAATCTTTCTGCTTGCATTTCCCAAAAATGTAGATGCTTAGCTTTCATTTGACACCCAGTTTGATATACTATGAACTTCATGTTGGTGCTCATGGGTCCTTTTACATGGAAATTATCAATGCTTTACCTGCTGCTGTAAATACATGTTCACTCATGTCTTATGTCTCTGTCAAAATGTTACTCGGAGTCAAAACCAATATTGAAATCCTCAAGTAACATTTCTGTTTTCTTTCCCTTCTAAGATATTCTGTCTTCACGGGGGCCTGTCACCGTCCATAGACACGTTGGATCACATCCGAGCGCTGGACCGTTTGCAGGAAGTTCCACACGAGGTACATGGCTCAACAACCCTGCTTCTGAGCATGCTCTGCTGTCTCATCGGTGCTAGGCAGAAATAGCTTTTAGGCACAGGTCTAGGATCAGTTTATCTGCCCCTAATCCTAACCTCAACCATTAGGTGGAAAAACACAAAAGCTTATTGAGGCAACTTTCCATCCTACTCCATCTTATTGGATCCTTATCTTTATCACTATGCTTCTTACACGTCTCCTCCTCTCCAGGGCCCCATGTGTGACCTGCTGTGGTCAGACCCAGATGACCGTGGGGGCTGGGGCATCTCCCCCAGGGGGGCTGGCTACACCTTTGGCCAGGACATATCTGAGACATTCAATCATGCCAACCGCCTTACTCTGGTGTCCAGAGCTCATCAGCTGGTTATGGAGGTAAGCTGTCTGTCGCTGATTCTCCATGCTTGAAATCTCAAAGGTGACCATAATGTGAACTGTATGAGTGTGAAACCATATTGGAATGCATTTCTTGTTAGCCCCCTCATTCAAGTTGATGAATATGTATAATGTTATGTCTGTATGCATGTCTCAGATTTCTGCATTCACTACTAATTCGCTGCTCTCCTGTTTTCTTCTACAGGGTTACAACTGGTGCCACGAGCGAAACGTGGTAACAATATTCAGTGCACCAAATTACTGTTATCGTTGTGGTAACCAGGCAGCTATCATGGAACTCGACGACACCCTGAAATACTCCTTGTAAGCATATTGATTGAATCCTTGTAAGCCTATCGATTACCATTCCATACATGACCAACCCTTAGAAGTGTTTCGTCCTCAGTTTGGTGAATTACCAGCAAGGGCCTCCATTATTTCTGGAGGATGAGGATGATGAATTAAATCAAATTTTGTCACATGCTTCGTAAACAACAGGTGTAGACTAACAGTGAAATGCTTACTTACGGGACCTTCCCAACAATGCAGAGAGAAAGAAAATAGAGAAATAATAGAAAAGTAAAACGCGTAATAATAAATACACAATGAGTAGCGATATATACACAGGGTACCAGTAACGAGTCAATGTACAAGGTAATTGAGGTAGATATGAACATATAACTTTGAATAAAGTGACAGATAATAAACAGTAGCAGCAGCGTATGTGATGAGTCAAAAAAGGTAGTGCAAAAAGGGTCAATGCAGATAGTCCAGGTAGCCATGAACTGTTCAGCAGTCTTATGGCTTGGTGGTAGAAGCTGTTCAGGGTCCTGTTGGTTCCAGGCTTGGTTCATCGGTATCGCTTGCTTGCGGTAGCAGAGAGAACAGTCTATGACTTGGGTGGCTGGAGTCTTTGACAATTTTTAGGGCCTTCCTCTGACACCTCCTGGTATAGAGGTCCTGGATGGCAGGGAGCTCGGCCCAATGATGTACTGGGCTGTACGCACTACCCTCTGTAGCGCCTTGCGGCCGGATGCCAAGCAGTTGCTATACCAAGCAGTGATGCAGCCAGTCAAGATGCTATCAATGGTGCAGCTGTATAAGTTTTTGAGGATCTGAGGGCCCATACCAAGTCTTTTCAGCCTCCTGAGGGGGAAGAGGCTTTGTCGTGCGCTCTTCACGACTGTGTTGGTGTGTGTGGACCATGATAGATCCTTAGTAATGTGGACACCGAGGAACTTGAAGCTCTCGACCCGCTCCACTACAGCCCTGTCGATGTGAATGGGGGTGTGCTTGGACCTCAGTTTCCTGTAGTCCACAATCAGCACCTTTGTCTTGCTGACTTTGAGGGAGAGTTTATTGTCCTGGCACCACAATGCCAGGAGGTCTCCTGACTTCTCTATAGCCTGTCTCGTCCTCAGTAATCAGGCCTACCACCATCGTGTCATCGGCAAACTTAATGATGGTGTTGGTGTCGTGGGCGGCCACGCAGTCGTGGGTGAACAGGGAGTCCAGGATCCAGTTTCAGAGGGAGGTGTTCAGTCCCAGGGTCCTTAGATTAGTGATGGTGTTGAACACTGAGCTGTAGTCAATTAACAGCATTCTCACATAGGTGTTCCTCTTGTCTAGGTGGGAAAGGGCAGTGTGGAGTGCAATAGAGATTGCATCATCTGTGGATCTGTTGGGGCGGTATGCGAATTGGAGTGGGTCCAGGGTGTCTGGGATGATGGTGTTGATGTGAGCCATGACTAGCCTTTCAATGCATTTCATGGCTACAGATGTGAGTGCTACGGGGCGATAGTAATTTAGACAGGTTACCTTGGTGTTCTTGGGCACAGGGACTATGGTGGTCTGCTTGAAACATGTAGGTATTACAGACTGGGTCAGGGAGAGGTTGAAAATGTCAGTGAAGACACTTGCCTGCTGGTCAGCGCATGCTCTGAGTACGTGTTCTGGTCATCCATCTGGCTGGTTTGGTAGGAATCGATCTTAGTCCTGTATTGACGCTTTTCCTGTTTGATGGTTTATCAGAGAGCGTAGCGGGATTTCTTATAAACGTCCGGATTAGTGTCCCGCTCCTTGAAAGTGGCAGCTCTAGCCTTTAGCTCAGTGTGGATGTTGCCTGTAATCCATGTCTTCTGGTTGGGATATGTGCGTACGGTCCCAGTGGGCACGACATCGTTGATGCACTTATTAATGAAGCCGGTGACTGATGTGGTTAATGTCCTTAATGCCATCGGATGAGTCCCGTAACATATTCCAGTCTGTGCAAGCGAAACAGTCCTGTAGCTTAGCATCCGCTTCATCAGAACACTTCCGTATTGAGCGCGTCACTGGTACTTCCTGTTTTTTTGTTTTTGCTTGTAAGCAGGAATCAGGAGGATAGAGTTATGGTCAGATTTGCCAAATGGAGGGAGAGATGATGGAGAAGAAGAGCATCTGCTAAATTACCTTAATGTATATGTAATGATGATGATGATGATGTTCCATAAACTCTCAACAGGATTTTTGATTAAAAACAAGATGTGTGATGTAATGTGTTTCTCTTTTCCAGCCTGCAGTTTGACCCGGCGCCTCGTAGAGGGGAACCCCATGTCACCCGTCGCACCCCAGACTACTTCCTGTAAAACCTCACCCATTGTACTGTCCAGTATTGCCATGATTTATGAAAGTACCTTTAGCATCCAACACCATGGGAGAGGGGGGCGGGGCGGAGGGGGGGCAACACGGCAAAACATCAATGTACATAATTGTATTCACACAAAACGCTATTTAAGCATTCAGAAAACATCTGTGTACATGGACCAAATGGTGTGTGCCATATATTCATTACGAAATGCTGAAGAGTATGATGTCCAAGATCACAACCCCAATTCCTTACTCCTCTAGCTCTACTCTGTCTCTAATCTCAAGGTGAGCGTGGCAACCAAGTTTTGTAAATTGAAACGTTTTCAATCCAATGTACCATGGCTTATTTTGTGAGTCCCAACATTTTCAGATTTAAAAAAAATCAAAAAATGATTTTACATTCAAATAACATTTTAACATAAGTCAGATGATGGACATTTCATTCTACAGAATGTTTTCTTTTAGATTCTGTCAGCAGCTTTTTGCTGGGTTAAACTCTCGGGTATACATTTGAGGACAAACTTGCTTAAACAGGCGCCCATCCAATTGTGTATGGCAGACCGATTGAAAAACCATTGTGAAAATGGTCACACACTCACTACTCATGATGATTTAGTTTCTGTATTGAAGGTTCCAGTTGAATAATAAAGATGAAAGTTGCTCCTTGACTTGTGAGATGTGTTGGTTTATTCACTTGACTGCTTCGTCTGACACTGCTGATGGACTTTTAACCATGGCTTACGGTTATGTATGTAAGTGATGGCACAATATGCCTACCTAAAATGACCAAAACCATGATTGATTTTTGGAGAAAGGGTGAAGAATAAAGCTTCCATGGATGCTGAAGATATATTTTTCTTGCTGCTTCACTTATTCTAATTTTACATAGCTAAGTAATACCTGCACTGATAATTATTTGTATCATATGTAGTGATAAATACTTCTGATGATCCAACCTGTTCACCCACTGCTTATTTGTCGTAAAAATGTGTTACTGTTTACAAAGGGTGGCAGGTAGCCTAGCGGTTAGAGCGTTGGGCCAGTAACTGAAGGTTTGCTAGTTCAAATTCCCGAGCCGGCAAGGTGAAAAATCTGTCCATGTGCCCTTGAGAAAGGCACTTAACCCTAATTGCTCCAGGGGCTCGATCTTGGCCGTGATCCAACTCTCAGATGGTGTCTTAGGGGGAGTTAGTATATGCAAAAAATAAATTTCCATTTCAAACATGAATCTTTTTACACACTTGTACATGTGTGAAATACGACAAACATTAAGCACCCACCTAAATATTATAAGTGAAGAAGATACATGGAAATATACAAATAAGGGGAAAGAGTGCCATCTCACGGCAGGACTCGAAGTTACAACTCGGAATGTGTGTCAAGGTAAAGGTGTGATTGTGAAGCAGTGCTCATTGTCGTGAATAATATTTTGCATAATATTTATAGCTAGCGTACATGTTATATGTAGTACTTTATAGGCCTACTATTCAAGTAAGGCAGCAACAAAGTGTAGGCCTATTTACATTCATCAATTACTGTCATGGGATTTTAAAAAATACTAACATCTTGGCCAACAATATGACGGCACAAAGAGAGTAAAACAATTCCAGTAATTTGTTTTTGTCCTGGGAAAAATTGACAGAGCCTGAGCAGTACTGCATCATGAAATAAAAACATGCGTAGATAATAATATAATTGTATATATTTTGGACGCAAAAATGAACAGAATGTACAAAATATTACAATAATAGTAGTAGAAGCCACTCCTGTTAATAAATATTGGGTGAAATTATGTCTTAACGTCAATGGGGAAAATCACTCACAGGCATATCACAAGTCAAGACCACCTGCTCCATTTGACAAAGCGTAGCTTTCTAGTGATTGCCTGTACTTCGGTCTGGCCCTGTTGACGTTTAACATTTTATCTCTAGATTTGCTTTAAAACATTCACAGTAAGTAACGACCATTTATATACGATGTAGTTGCATGTCTTGGTGAAATAATGGGGTTTTTAAATGTATTATCCTTATGTCTAAATGAAAATATAAATTACTTGAATATGGCTGCTAAGACGAGGCCTTGCTGACGAAGCTAGCTAGCCGTTAAAGTCGTTTTCTGGCTGTCGTTGTTAGCTAGCACTGCAGGCTAAGGTTAACGTAGCAAACGAGTTACTGTTACCTGAAATGATTGGTACATTTTAAGTGTAACGCTAGTATTGAATCCAACATCTTATTTCAGCCCATAGGCCTGTTTCAGATATCCTGTTTTGTTTACAGTTGCCCAGACCGTATGTATGTAGGTAGTAACTAAGCAAGTTACTGTGTAGCTAGCTAACGTTAGCAAAGTAACTACCTAGTTCATGAAACAGACTGGAATCGATGCTAGGTAGTTAGATAACGAATGTTGAGTTAGCGTGTGACGCTAGCTAACTATATGGTTAACGTTATACAGGCAGTTGCGTGAACTGGTAACTAATTTGCCTTCTACCAATACGTGATTTCTTCAACTGTTTGAAAGCTGAACTTGGCTGGCAAGTGTTTGGGTGGCTAACTAACTGGCGTTACTTATCTAACTAGGATTGGAAATGGCTTGCTAACTAGCCACGTTAACGTTAGCCAAGGTAGCTAAGTTAGCGTAACTGTTACCTTGTCAGTTAGCCAAATATAGGGCTCTGTCACCCTATATAAAATGTCATTTATGGCCCCATATGTCAATCATTACTCTACTAGCTATGCCTGAAGCTGACAAACGTTTTCCTGTTTTACAGATGCCCACAATTAAACTGCAAAGCTCAGATGGAGAGATCTTTGAGGTGGATGTGGAAATAGCAAAGCAGTCTGTTACAATAAAGACAATGCTGGAAGGTATGTAGCTATGTTCTCTGTTGTGATAATGTGGTTGTAACCTGAGTAGGGTGTCCAATCAATGCATCTTTTGACAAGTGGGTAAAATAATGTTAATTATGTAGATACTCCTCTAAGAAAACCAACGGTCCAAACCTCTGTTGTTTTTTGAGAAGAAAGATGAGTTCAACAGTCAAGGTAGCCTTAAATCTCGCACAGCATCCAGCCTAGCTGACGCAATGCTATTTTTCAGATTTTTGACCAGTTTTTACTCTGGCCTCCATTGATTTAGTGGTGCAAATTTTGACCATCCAACAAGGGTAAAAACTCCCAAGAAGTTTTGAACGGAGGCTGAAAATATTTGGCATGGGCCTTCAGATCCTCAAAAAGTTATACAGATGCACCATTGAGAGCATCTTGACTGGCTACATCACCGCTTGGTATGGAAACTGCTCGTCATCCGACTGCAAGGCTCTACAGAGGGTAGTGCGTATGGCCCAGTACATCACTGGGGCCGAGCTCCCTGCCATCCAGGACTTGGGGGTGTCCGAGGAACGGCCTAAAAATGGTCAGACTCCAGCCACCCAAGTCCTAGACTGTTCTCTCTGCTACCGCATGGCAAGTGGTACCGGCGTGCCAAGTCCGGGACCTAAAGAGCTTCTACCCCCAAGCCATAAGAACAGTTAATCAAATGGCTACCCGGACAATTTACATTGACCCCTTTTATTATTTATTTATCGTAATTGTTTTGCACTGACTCCCTTGCACTGGCTCTATGCACACTCACTAGACTACATTTTAAATTTTAGTCATTTAGCAGACGCTCTTATCCAGAGCGACTTACAGTTAGTGAATACATATTTTTTTTTATACTGGCCCCCCGTGGGAATCGAACCCACAACCTATCAACTGAGCTACATCCCTGCCGGCCATTCCCTCCCCTACCCTGGACAACGCTGGGCCAATTGTGCGCCGCCCATGAGTCTCCCGGTCGCGGCCGGCTGCGACAGAGCCTGGATTCGAACCAGGATCTCTAGTGGCACAGTTAGCACTGCGATGCAGTGCCTTAGACCACTGCGCCACTCAGGAGTCTAGACTACCCACACACTCACACATACTACACTGACACTCCAACACACATACACTACATATGCTCACACACACAAAACATACACATGCATATTGACGCCACTCACACATAGACACACTTTCACACTTCACATACGCTGCTGCTACTCTGATTATTATATATCCTGATGCCTAGTCACTGTACAATACTGTATTACCTGAACTACATCGTACACCTGCACATTGACTCGGTACTGGTACTCCTTGTATATAGCCTCGTTATTCTTTTTGTGTTACTATTTCCTTTTTTTATTTAGCAAATATTTGTCTTTTTAACTCTGTATTGTTGGGATTGGGCTCGTAAGTAAGCATTTCACTGTAAAGTTTACACCTGTTGTATTCGGCGTATGTGACCAATAAAATGTGATCTGATCTGATATAGACATGAGGTTTGGACCATTGGTTTTCTTAGGATTATCTTCAAATTAAGTTGTGTATTTGATTAGACACTCTATATTAATGTGAAATTCCTGTTCTTTTTGGAAGATTTCTCACAAAAACAAGCATATCTCTGTGAAATGTTAAAGGAGCACTGAGCGTATACCAAGCGTTTTATTTTCAAAACATTTTACATTTAATCCAGCTCGTGTCATGCTAATTTAGCTTTTTGCGACCCGCGGAAAGAACTTTGCACACTACCACCACAACATGTAAAATCCTAAAGTAGGGTTTTCACCAACAACGAATTCAGCAGGATAAATTCGCCCTCATTCATTTTCAATGAGGGCACGCAGAGAAATGTGCGGGGGATTGTGGGAAGGTGAGCGGCGATAACCCAGCTAGCGGAGCGGTAGAAAAAGTTGAGCTCTACTTTATGCAAATTTCAAGCGGAGCGTTTTCAAGTGGAAGCGCCGCCTCTGGTCAAAACCCACTGTCAAAGGTCGCTGGGAGAAAGCTTGCTGTTCTGTCAACAGAGCTCTTATCGGATGTATTATTTTTATTTTTATCGGATGTATTAGGTTATGAAATCTGACTTTTTTTATTTATTTAATGATATTTTAAATTGTTTCAGAACATGAAGAATCGAATTTGTCTTGCTAATATTTATTTTATAACAAGGAAGTACAATTTCATCACCAAACGTGTTTTCACCAACTCTGGGCAGAGTGGGTGGACACGCTACATCGAAATGGTAAAGTGCAGCTATCAAAACTGTCTGGCAGCATCTGTGTGCACTTGTTTAATGGTTGTCTTTGACAGATTTGGGTATGGATGATGAAGGAGATGATGATCCAGTCCCCCTCCCAAATGTGAATGCAGCCATCCTCAAGAAGGCAAGTGGACTCACTGTCTGACAGTTATCCCATATCTGGTGCAATGGACTGAGGGACAGGCAAACTGTTGGGAGTTGGACATTGATAACCTTAGGTAAAGTGCCTCCTCCCAACCAGAGCTGGGGTTATCTTATCTCTATCTCCACTTTTATCAGTTTAATTGCACATCAATTCTATCCATAGCGTCACAGTTCAATTGAACCCAAACCATTCTTAGCCTTTCTCCTAGATTATTTTCCAAGAGGTGGAACATTTGGGCACAATTTAAACTAATTAAAAGCCAAACTTGTAGGCAGAATGACTGTCCCAAACCTGTAACAGGGATCCGTACCTATGTGGGAGGCACTGTGAGGGTCCGTGCTGGATCATTACATTATTTAGCAGACGCTCTTATCCAGAGCGACTTAAAGGAGCAGCCTTGCTCAAGGACAGATGGTTGGGAAAGTTGGCCTTAGGGGTTCAGTCCACAATGTTCATGTGGTCAATGGATGATTTGAGGAGTATAAAATAACATGCATCTAGTCATCTGTGCCTCTCCGAATCACTATAAATCAAATGGTGTGATTGTCTACAGAAGGTGTAGATGGTGCTAGTTGGATTTATACTGTGTGAAGGGATGTGGGATTAAAGCTGATTTTATTTCCTCTCCCAGCTAAATTGTTCCATGCTGTCTTGTGGGACAAGCTGATGTTGTTTCTGCTGCTTTGTTAAGCAACTGTATCCATGTAGCTAATTAATTACATTTTGTTTGGGGAAATGTTTGCATGGTCAGACAATTATACATTTCTGCCTGACTTAATTAACATGGTTCTTTACTTGGTTCTATGTTTCTTACATCTGTAGAATAGCATATCTATCTCTCTGCCAGAAGCATACAGCTCCAAAAAGAAACCTTCCTGTGTGCTCTGATGTCCTCCCTCAAGTTAGGCCTCTGAAACTGGACTCCATGGAAGATGGATGCCTGGCATGTCTGACTGTTGATTCACTGACTGTGCCTGGAATAGTTGTTCCTTTCATGTTCTTTCCTTTCTCACTCTGTCTTCCGTTTCCTCCCTCCAGGTGATCCAGTGGTGCACCCACCATAAAGACGATCCCCCTCCCCCTGAGGATGACGAGAACAAGGAGAAGAGGACGGATGACATCCCCGTCTGGGACCAGGAGTTCCTCAAAGTGGACCAAGGGACCCTCTTCGAACTCATTCTGGTGTGTACCTACCGCCCCCCCCTGCCACTCACTCACAGAAACAGTTTGACACCTGCACACATACAAAGAGGAAGAGTCTCAGGTCTTGAATTTAGGCAATGACTTAGCTGAACATACAGCACTAGTTAATCTAGTAGGTGCTTAATAAAATGTAATAAAGTTATAACTGGAGGTAGTAGTAGTTACTAAAGGGCCTTACACACAGAGTCAATAAAGCGGTGAAGTTTCCTACAGTTTATACAAAATCTTAACTGCTGGTGGTACAAAAAGCGGCTGCTATGACACCTCTGGATTATCCAATAAAACACCCCAGAAAAAGGGATCCAACCCCCTGTAATTTGATTGGTCAATGAGGGGAGGCACGGGTGCAAACATTTGTTGAATTTGTGCATCAGAGAAATTCCCTCTCCCTGTGCTGCTGCCGCCGAGGTGGGAGGCAAGTCTGCCACCGGCTTTTTATAGAAACACATGGAGGCGGCTGCGTTTTATTTTCCTGTGTGGAAGCGGCTCAGGAAGTATCAGCTATGTGCATATGAAGTTAAACAAGCAGCCTTGCATGGTTCTTTTGCAGTGATTGTGCAATACGTTCTTGTAGTGCTCAGGGCTTCTAGGAACTGTAACACAAGTCTGTCATTTGAGCAGTAGGTTTTATCCAGCTCCTGAAACCTGTTTACATGGCCTAAGCCCTGGGCTGCAGTAGTTCACTTGAAAGGCAGCAGTTGCTTTCATTTCATCCTCATCCTCCTATTATTTTTAAATGTTTAGGCCGCAAACTATTTGGACATCAAAGGACTGCTAGATGTCACCTGCAAGACGGTGGCCAACATGATCAAAGGAAAGACCCCAGAGGAGATCAGGAAGACGTTCAATATCAAAAATGACTTCACAGAGGAAGAGGAAGCCCAGGTAAAACAGCCTTCTGTGGTTCTCAGGATGTCCCAAATGGCACCCTATACAGTCACAGTGCACTACCTTTTTTGAGAAGAGCCCTATAGGCCCTGGTCAAAAGTAGGACATTTATAAAAGGAAAGGGTGCGATTTAGGACACAGCCGCAGTCCTGAATGCGGAGCTGCCGTGATAATATACATTTGACTAATGTGACAGTGTGCTGCTTTTCCATTCTCCCCCCTCAGGTACGCAAGGAGAACCAGTGGTGTGAAGAGAAATAAAGGAGGATCCTGCTAACACTAACACACTGAAAGGATTGTTCCATTAACTGGTTGCACTGCGCTGTTCATACTTGTTAATATTACATTTAGTCTATTAGAGCGCCCCCCCATGTACTCCAAGCATGACCATTTCTATTGCTTGTGCAAAATAATTAAAAAAGCTATTTCATGTTTTTACAAATGTTACTTCACTTCATATATTCACATGAGATGCATAGTCTGGTCTTTCTTTTACAATTTCAAGAGTAGATGTACCTCTCTCTCCCTTTTTTGAATTGCTATACTTGTCTTTCTTTACTGGACATGTTATTTTTTTCCTTTTTGAGTTAACTGAATAAATTGCATTTTTTGACTGAAATGATAGTGCAGTGCAGAATTTTGTAAAGGCAGCCTCTTCTGTGCTGTCTTCTTAACATTACTTTAAGGAGACAAGCTGTCGTAGGAGATTTGAAGTGGGGGTAAACGTGTTCAAAATGTCCTGTGGACTCGAAGTGCTTGTCGAATAAGTAAATGTGTACGGTCTGTTTGTCACTCAACTTAGGGTATTTACCTTGCTTATTACTATTGGATTGGAATCTTTTCTCAGTTCTGCTCTGAAGATGACATTTAGGATTAACAACCATTCAATTCCAGGAGTTAATAAATTACTTAAAATAATGTCTGTCTGCTGCGGTTTGTGATTGTACATCTAATGTGAAATAGTGAGGAAACTGATCCAGATTTTCAAAATACTTTAATACATCAAACAAAAACGAGTACATCAAAGGCAAATCTTTCAATGTGTAAAAAATACAAAAGACAGACTTAAGTACACACCTTTCTTCTGATATGAGCAGTGTTGTCCCCAAATCTAAGATGTGTGGTAGCATTAGAGCACCCTCTGATGGACTAGACATGAATTGACAAACAGAAAAGCCTTGCTGTACACATCAGCCTACAGTGTCTCCAAAGTAAGCGGGGTTCGACGCTTGCAAGCAGTAAATTAAAGCCATTTGTTTTTCACATGTATTTTTGGTACATTTAGGTGGAACATGAACACACTGAAAATGATTGACACAGCTGTGGTAACTTCAATGAAAGGAAAAGCTAATGCAAAACTTCTGCACAAAATGTGTTTTCTCTGAGAAGACGGGGGTAAAAAAAATTATATTGCTTTTAGAAATGGTGGAAAACTAAAAGCAGAGACTAAAGAAACAACTTTGAAAAAACGTTCATTTTTTTTTACATAACATAAAAGTTTAATTTTATATAGGGAATTCAACATTTATAAAACTTTACAACACAATGAAATATAGTACTCATTTGGTCTTTAGTTTACAGCAGGGTTCTTTAATATTTTTCAGCTCGAGACCCAATTGCGAAATGAACCGTCCTCCCGTGACTCATCATCCTCCACTGATCCAAATTAAGAAGAAATAGTGTGTGATTATAGATGTATTCTCTTAACTCGCGACCCACCTCTAACATGCCCAGGGCCCACTTTGGGTCCCGACCCATTGTTTAAGAAACCCCGGTTTACAGAATAACAGAATGTTCAGTCAGACAGGCAGTCTAGAGACTGCTGAATTTTTTTTGTTGATTATATAATGGAGGCTTTTTGACACCAGGAAACAAATTAATCTCCCAAACTGTGCATCCATATGAACAAACACCAATGATGTTTCAATTCTCTGTGAGAGACCTACATCAAAATAATGTATCTAGCAAGAATTTGACTGACAAAAAGGAAGTGCCTAAAACACATTAACATAACATAGATGAGTCTCTCCGAGGGGAGACAAGAACATGTTTACTCAGTGAAAAACACTTTCACTTCTACCTTGAAGCTTCAACCTTATACCACATCATGAATCAATATAAATACTATCTATGCTGGAAAAGGTTCCTTTGACATGTCTGAAAGTCTTCTGAAAAGGAGTACAGTACTCCTCTGTAAAAATCTTTGGAAATGGAATCAATTTGATTTTAGGCAGTGCGAAAGAGAGGCAGTTATCATCCCGGCAATATTAAAATGACATGAGCACTGAGTAAATCAGTTAGGAGTCAGTCAGTTATATTGATGTGAATGGCATCCTCTCCCAGACATAACGCTCCGTCATTGTTTTTGGATGTTTGTGGTGAAGGTCTATCTCCAGCGTGTTGCTCCCCACTCCTGGTTTGGTCCTGATGACGTTGGGTTGGGCTGTGTCTGTCTGTGTTGGGATGGTGGGAGGAAGTGTGAGAGGGGGCAGGACAGGTGAGGCTGGCTAGTGAGACTTGGGCAGGGTACAGTCATGATGATGATGATTGAGATTGTCGTGCTGTTGGGATGATTCTATTAAAGCTTTGAGAGATAGTTCTGTGGTCTTGGGTTTTGAGAGGATAAGGGGTGTGTGTTGTTTGCTGGGCTGGGGGTGCAGGGGGATGTCTGAGGGGGAAGCGGGCGAGGGCGAGCTGGGCAGGGAGGGGTGCTGAGGGGGGACGCCGTCGACGGGGGAGGGGGGCGAGTCTATAGCGCTTCCATCGGAAGAAGTGGGGCTGGCGCACCATCCTCCTTGAAGGTATCGAATGCACTTCTTTTTCCTCCTAGGAACAGTCAAGAGAGTTATCTGTGAATAAAGCGTGGATGCAAAGCGTCACCAAAATGAACTTTTTACTGTTTTCAACATGATTTAATTGAGTTTTAAGACCCAAAAATAGCAAATCCACTGAATACCATCGAATACGTTTTCATAGATCATCCACCACCATTTCCTTCAAATCATGAATGATTTTTGTGGTTGTAATGATCATTAGAAATGTTGTTTTCTAAGTTAAATTGAAAACTAACAACGGTTGTTTGCCTCTTCTTTAAAACCAAAGTAGCACAACTAATCCCATGATAATTACCAGAACACAACATGAGTCACTTAGTGCCACCGCAAGAAAAGGTGTGAGGACATATTTAGAGATATAGAGGAGGAAGAGAGTGATTCTAAATGTCAGAGTTCACCATCAAAAGCTGCATTGCCTGACCGCATGAATGGAGAAAGTTGAAGACAGATGAGCATGAGAAATGTCATCAAAGTGCAGAGCAGCGGTGCATGTGCCAGATTGTGTGTGTGTATGTGTGCGTTCAACTGCGGTGATCAGAATTCGCTCTAACCACATTCACCTCCCTTTGTTCTCTTGCAGCACAACACGCACAGTGGTCAGGAGATTTCCATGATGTGACGGCATGGTGGGGAAGACACTGTGGCAGGATGGAGTTGCTAAAGTGCTGCACAGTGCAAGGGGTGTGGGGGTGTGGGCAGGGCAGGTACATGGCTTTCTTCACACCTCTACACTGATGTGACTATGAGTGTGGAGATGTATAAAGGAAAAGAGATTGAGTTGGTAAAAAAAAGGCACTAAAGATGAGCATGACTGATCATCCATCCACTGGAAATAAATAAAAAATGCCTGCTTTGTCATTTCTACCAATAGGATAACCGAGAAATATCCGTTTTAAGCAGAGAACATCCTATGTGTGAACCCCTTTTCTCCCCTCAGACCTACAGGACCCCTCCCCCACTTTCCTTTGATCATCATCCCCACCTTTTCACCCACAAATCCCTGAGGACACACCCCATCACCAGCCAGTAAAGCAGCTTTAGTTTCCAATTCAGCCTCCTGACCCCCCAGTATGCTGGGGTTCTCTACCTGTAGGGGGCGACGTGGGTCACGGAGTCACAGGGTTAGTGAGATGAGTGCATGCAGAGCAGAGCACAGCAGTGGGCTGAGGCACGCTCACAGAGGAGGGAGAGAGGGGTAGCAGAGCGAGAGGTACACACCTGCAGGGACCACACCAGTCCGTTTGTTGGTTGAGGCCGAAGCGAGCTCTGCATTTCTTAGGAGAGCCAGGGTCTGAGCACAAGGCAACATGCGCATAGGAAAGAAGTAAGGAAAGAGAGGGAGAGTGGGTGAGAGAGAGCGAGAGAGAGAGAGAGAGAGTAAATCAGATCAAGAGGTCAGGGCAGACGTTGATGCATTGACAGAGATTGTCAATCAGAAAGCCATCAAACCAGACTGTTAGTGCCCAATTACTGAGTAGGAGTTAACAACAACAACCTACAAACTGCAGCCAGAACAGTGTAGAGGGAGCAGGAGCTCCGTTCACAACAGGCATTCAGGACACAGGCCATTAGGGAAGAGAGGAACACTTCAAATGGGAAGTCTGCCATGCTTTCACACTCTGTTAGTTCGAGTAGCAGTGACCCAGTCAGAGTACAAACCAATAACGGAAGAGGGTACTGCTAGGGGATAGTCAACCAGTGAAGTTATTTCAAACGATGGAATAGGGCTTGACGTTTTAGTATACTATATCGAAGCTTGGGGTTTGGTAGGAGAGAGAGGTTGAAGGTTGATCATTGGACATTACCTGTGGTGGAGTCCTGCTGCTTCTCTCTTTTTCTTCTCTTCTTCTTGCCCTGTTGGAACACGACCAGACACACACAGTCAGCAGGGGAACGAGTTCCTATACACCACCAGGACAGTCTGTCAGTGACATCTCGATGAAGACATGGGAGAACCATGTCATGATATTCACCATAATCATGAGACTTAGTCATCTGTACCAGAGACGTCCCAATTCACAAGTCGTGGAATGGGGGTCTGAGGTCACTTCATGATCACTCAGGTCACAAGTTACTATGACAGTAGAGGGGAAGAGAAGGGAAAGAACTCTAATTATCTACAGTAATGGATTTCCCCAGCAGCACCATATTGCTGTAAACTCCATGGGCTACACAGTGGGGCCTTAATAGCATGGTTGGGGTTGTTATCATGACGAGCGTGATAAAGTCTAAAGTCTCATATTGGGGAGAGGATGTGGGAACAGCTCTTTGATGCCTACGCAGAGACTTGTCTACCCTGACTGCTCCCTAAAGCATTGTGTGTGTGTGTGGTTACGGCTGGCGGAAGAAAACCCCACGACTGCGTAGGTGGACCTTCACTTCCTGTTTTGCTAACAGATCACATGACTTCCCTGGTTTTCTGGCTTGTGTCTGGGAAGGGGTAGACTGTAGCAGGGGACAGACTATAGCTAGTGGTCCTTTGTATCTCAGATGGTAGAGCATGGCGCTTGTAACGTCAGGGTAGTGGGTTTGATTCCCGGGACCACCCATATGTAAAATGTATACACGCATGACAGTAAGTCGCTTTGGATAAAAGCATACGCTAACAAACTATCTGTTGATAAGCAACTGTTTGCTCAGGTTAGGTTTAGGGTTATTGTTAGTGGATAGTTAGTTGAAATTTTGTTAACAGTTATTGAACATCTTATGTTATTAATTAATAATAATGTAATATTTATTACGTTATTGAGTTCTGTGGTTGCCATGGCGCCGTGAGGTAGCCTAGGCAGAGAGCTCTGTAAATATTGTACATATATTATTGTTTTTAAGTGTTTTTCATTGGAATCAAACTTTTTTTGCTTTTGATAACTTGTTGATAAATTAACTGAAATATCTGGTGCTGACCCACGGAATTGCAGGACTGATTATGGCAAGTCAGTTTATATTTGGCTTGGCTAGCTAGCTAAAATGCTTTTTGACCCCCTGCCCCAGTTCCTAGAGGCTTGCTTTGTAGGGGGCTTTTCTGAACCACTGCTGAGGTGTGGGGGTCTTACTGCCGCTGTTACAGTGCCGAAGCGTCACCCAGGTGGGTGCTACATTTCAGTAGAGGACAATCCAGCCTACAATCTTAGAAAAAAGGTGCTATCTAGAACCTAAAAGGGTTCTTCCGGTGTCCCAATAGGAGAACCCTTTGAATAACCGTTTTGGGTTCCATGTAGAACCCTTTCCACAGAGGGTTCTACATTGAACCCAAAATGGTTCTATCTGGAACCAAGAAGGGTTCTCCTATGGGGACAGCCGAAGAACCCTTTTGGAACCCTTTTTTCTAAGAGTGAACCTACGGAGGAGGAAGAGCTGTGACTATCAAAGATGACGAGGGGCCTGATGAAGAGCTCTGTGGCCTGTCTGTCAGATGTCTCTACCTCCCTGCCTGGCTGTACCATCTATGCTCCCTCCTCTCAAGATACTACATTTCTGAACTGCCTATCATCTAAAGATGTGGAAGACCTTTGCCCAAGAACTGCCAAATCCCTATATTTGTTTTGTTAAATCGTTTTTTGTTTATTTTGTTTTTAAAGCGACTTTAAGATTCTACTTGTAATGAAAAGCTCTATATAAAATTAATGTATTATTATTATTATTATTATTGGTAGCATTTACTGAACATCCACAAACCATCTGTTTGGGACTATCCAAATAAAGTGTTACCTATATGGTCACAATAAAACATTGGTATTCAAACTTTTTCAGCGGCGAGCCCATTTTTTCAGCCAACATTTCTGGGGATCCCATTTTTCCCCCAAGAATTTCTTGCGACCCCACCTCACCCCAAATGTAATGGCACAACCTTAAAATCGGTCAACTGAAATATTTTACATCAACAGATAACCTTAAATTCATTGCATTTCCATCTCTTATCAAGGGGTCACGACCCCGACTTTGAATACTACTGCTATAAAGTGTTACTATTTTATTATATTATATTATTATAGAGCTGCCATTAGTTCTAATGTGTTTGGGACAGTATTGTCTCGGGCTGTATTTTTCCATCTTTGAAATAAGAAGAAAGATACATGGAAACATACATTCAAGTGTTAAAGAGTGACATTTATGTTCACATAAAAACATTGCATCATATTAATCCGATTTTATACTAAATCAGATGCAGTAGTAAAAGCTTCATGCACATTTCACCTCATTGACAACCACCTCAACCAGCTCGTAACCCTCTTTACCCTAACCAGCTAATCTCACAACTATCCACAGCCAAGAGACAGAGAGAAATGAGAGAGCCAAGCCCCTATGGTGTGTTATGATACAAAACCCCAAACTTTATCAAGCCAAGGAAAGGAAATAGGCTGTGTAAAAGATCTCCAGGAAAGCAAGAAAGTGAGCTCTCTCCCTTTGAGACTCATTCTGTCTGTTTTCATATGGGGTGAGCGAACACTGGCAATTATGTAGTCCAGGAAAACCACCTCCCATAGAAACACATCCAGATACATAGCTAGCTAACATAACATAAGCCACCTCCACCCCTCTGTGCCTGCCCTAAGGGAGGGTATAGCCTAATAATGGTCCCCCAAAGCCCAGAAAGCCTCTCCAGCCCAGCTCCCAGCTGTCCTCTCCCTCTCTACAGTCCGAACCCCACCGCCCCACCGCCTGAGGAGGAGAGCAAGCCAAAGCCACCCTGCTGTTAGTAGAGCGGGTAAGTGGGGTAAAATGTGTGCCCTACCCAATCAGCTTTATTCTTTTCCCCCGCGCCCTCTCTAAGGCCCGCCTCCTGGAAGAATTCAACAGCAACTTCACAATTGAGCACAGCACAGAAGGGTAGTTAAGCAGCATTAAGCTAACAAACATAACATAGAGACGTTCTTCGAAACATGTCTCTCTAATACACATCATATTTATCTGCACAGTATTTGAAACAAGGGATTCTCTAAACTACTTCTTAACTCAGTTTACAAGCAAGCCACTACTAATTACAGATGTCATAGTCAGTGCACTTATACTAAGGTCCAGTTACAACAGTACAAAGATGCCCTCCATGCATATAACTACCCGTAATATAAAAACCTATTAAAGTAAAACAGAGATGAGAGGGGAGCGGTAGGTTTGCAGCTGATTGTGTAATGCTATGTGTAATAAATGCGTAGCTCGTCATGCATCCCTAACAGCAAAGCACTCAACTGCCAATTAAATCACCTCACTGAACAACACTGAACAGCCATGAATGACCAACTAATGTCCAGTATGCTCTATCTCATTCTCAAAACCCACTCTAAAGGAATGGCATGCCAAGAGATTATAACACTAGTCATAGAGGTTATAACACTGGTCATAACAATAAGGTCATAGACTAGTCTCTCTAACATTGTCTGCACTGATACATTAACAACTCTGGAAATGCGTCAAATAAATACGATTAGATACAATAGGTTGATATTTCTATGTGTAGCCACTTGCCTCATTGATTGGCAGGTGGCAGGGTGGGGTGAACATGCTGTGTGTGTGTAAGCAGGAAAAGGCGGGCCTTACGTAGTTGTCTCTGGCGGACCAGCTGGGGTAGAGCTGCATATGTAGCTGCCGTTCCTTTCTGGCCAGCTCATAGTATTTGGCCTGCTCCTCCCGGGTCAGGGCGTGCCACTGCAGGGAAGACACACACAAGCATGCACCCGCACACACACACACACACAAAACAAAGATACCATTTAGGTTTTGTTCATTAGCCTAGACCAGGGGTGTAAAACTAGTTTTCCTCACGGGCCACATTCGGTCTTCACCGAGGTCCAGAGGGCCGCACTTAAAATGTATTATATTTTCTCGCCATCAACATTAGAAAAAATTGTCCTCTAATTTTCGATGCTCCCTGACTTTATAGCTTTCATTTTGATGACTGTTAGCAAACTGGACAGAGTGAAGAGACTATAAATGTAGGTCCATTATCATTTCTATACAGTTTGATTTGGTTTTAGTCAGTTCATTGTTGTTTTCCCCCGAAAAAAAAATTATTAAAACAAATCTGGATCTGGCACTTGGCCTTGAGTTTGACACGTGGCCTAGAAAATGACATGCACAATGACAACTGTTGAGGCTAGGAGGGCTGAGGGAATGGGTTTATCTTATTACAGTGCACTGTGTTCTTGGGGACCTTCAATGTTCCATTTTTTGGTACCCTTCCCCAGATCTGTGCCTCGACACAATCCTGTCTTGGAGCTCTACCGACAATTCCTTCGACCTCATGGCTTGGTTTTTGCTCTGACATGCACTGTCAACTGTGGGACCTTATATAGACAGGTGTGTGCCTTTCCAAATCATGTCCAATCAATTGAATTTACCACAGGTGGAATCCAATCAAGTTGTAGAAACATCTCAAGGATGATCAATGGAAACAGGATGCATCTGAGCTAAAAAAATGTTTTTATACATTTGCTTCTAGAAACCTGTTTTTGCTTTGTCATTATGAGGTATTTAATCAATTTTAGAAGAAGGCTGTAACATAACAAAATGTGAAAAAAGTGAAGGGGTCTGAATAATTTCAGAATGCACTGTATATTATTTCATACCATGGCATTGCTGAATACTCATTTCTGATTGGCTTGAAGTGCATTCTAGAGCGTGCATTATTTTCCTTATAACGCATGGTATATTTGCACGGTAGAATTCAAAGGCTATAGTTCATTTTTACATGTTTTGTTTGAGCTGCTTTTGAAAGAAAAAGTCGAATTGAAAACAGTATTGGTATTGTTGAATTCGATTTTCTTAATAGCAAGCTAGGACTGATGGTTTGGTTAGCTAAACTAGCAAGTCTGTTTGTTTGCTTATCACGGCAACTACTGTAGCTATCTAGTAAACTTGCTAGCTACTTCAGAGGATGTTGAACACATTTCCACTGGGAAATGAACGCATTTCTAGTGGCAAAAGTGTTAAATTATAGCCATGGTATAAAAGGGATAATCAACTCGGGGCTCTATGCGTTCTCTGGAAAATAATGCAACTCGTGGAACACCTTCCATGTCGTTCATTATTTTCCATAGAACGCATTGTCTCTAATTAAGTGATAATGCCCGATAAGTCGGTGGATATATTGGCACGGGTGTTGTTAGGCCCGAGACGAAGTCATGCTTTGAGGGCATTATCACTTTTATACAACGGGTTACCAACATAATCAAATAATGACTGACATATTTTCATTAAAAACGTTATTTTGATGAATATATTCATACTATTTCATCCTTTCACAAGATATAGTGACATTGGATAGAGGAAGGTCCACTGTACAAAGTTTTGAGACAGACAGCATCATATATGATATTCATCCCATTGAGTTATTTCTGCATTTTGGTCAATGGTATCATATGCAGCAGTCAGTCGTGCGGGGGGGGGGGTAACTAACAGGGTGGTAATTCACATTACTGAGATATTCATCTCAAGTCCATCTCTCATGTGTGAAATCAACAGCAGGGATTGAGATTAGGGATTTGGGAATGAGTCTCTTTGCTGCATGAGTATTCATGGATGTGTGTGTGTTTTAGTGTGTGTGTGTGCTTGCTACTCACCCTTCTGCCTAGTATCTGGTTGATGGCAGCGCTCTCCTTCAGGGTGCACTCAGCAATCACCTTGGCCCTCATCTCCTTCATGTACAGCATGAAAGCATTCAGAGGCTTCTTGATCACTGGCTTCTTAGGCTCCTTCTCCCGCTTGGGCTCCTGGTGTGGCTTACTGAGGGAGGGAGGGAGGGAGGGAGGGAGGGGGGAGGGAGGGAGGGAGGGGGGAGGGAGGGAGGGAGGGAGGGAGAGAGGGAGAGAGAGAGAGAGAGAGAGAGAGAGAGAGAGAGAGAGAGAGAGAGAGAGAGAGAGAGAGAGAGAGAGAGAGAGAGAGAGAGAGAGAGAGAGAGAGAGAGAGAGAGCGAGCAGAGGAAGACAAACAAGATCAACAAGGACACCCGTGGTGAATATGTACACAAGAACATCAAAACAATAAGAAGGGGCTATTCATCCATCTAAGCTTTTGATACACATTCAATGCATCAATGAGATACTCCAGTATTGTATGCCATGTAGCTAGCACACACAGATCACACATCTCCTTTGAAAGACACGTGTGTCTAACTCATTGTAGAGATGGGGTCGCACCATGGGGGTACTTACGCGTACATGTTCCTGTCGTAATGGTCATGATGGTCCTGTTTGCCTGAAGGTGGCACGATGGCTGGGTGGGGGATGCCTGTGGGGTGCATGCCTGGTCCTAGCATCAGAGAGTGAGAGAACCTAGTGGGGGAGAGACAGAGGGAGGGCGAGAGAGAGACAGAGAGAGACAGAGACCAAAGCATCAGAAAATATGTTTTGTCTTTATATATGGCAGCGTTACCATGAAGCGCTGAAGCACGTGGGCTGTTGGTTGGCCCTGTAAGAATGGGCTTTCTGACAGTCCTCTCAGAGCATTAAGACTGTGACAAGTCTCATCCAACGCCAGCAGAGGGAGCTGTAGTCACATGCAGACAAAAGCTAGGCTGCGCTGTAGATAACAGGAATATACTTGCTCTATTTTTCATTAGGGTTTCATTAAATGCTTCTTTTCAGTATCTTATTTTTTGAGATTCATATTGTTGATGATATCTATTTATTCATTATTTTATTGGGAATGAAAAGTGCCATTTACTGAAACTTTATTGAAAATGTGAGTTGTAATGTTGGAAATGTGTGTTTTTGATTTCCTGAAATTAATATGTTATATATTTAGTCATTAAATGTATTTTCTGATTTATAAAATTCCAAAGACATAATTCTTCCAGTGTAAAATAAACATTCAAATCCTAAAGCCTCACTCTGAACTGATGGGATTGAGAGAAAGCTGTGTGACATAGATGTTTGATGACATTTAAATGTGAACAATGTCTCCAGTTGGATTTATTGCTGAAGCTAACTGAGTTAGCATGTTTGGCTCGCCAGTTACAGTGACAGAGGAGAGATTTCATGACAGAGCCTTTGCCTACAATAACAACAGTCAACTGCAGACAGTTTGCAGTGGTTTGTGTATAGCATCTCTCTTTGTCACAGCAACATGAGATACACTGCTGCACTCACTCTTCTGTCCAGGAGAACAGAGGGGTTGTCTCTTCGTGTGGGTCCCCACACAGTTGCAGGGTAGGGTATAGCAGTTGGCACACAAAAAGCCAGGACACACACGTTGCGGAGGCACCTGTACAAGGCAATAGCGAAGGACACATGGTAGGTGGGAGGAGTAGAAGCATTGGACTGGAAGAGGGGTAGGTATGTATTTTGCGATTCCCTCCCCAGACTGAAGCAGCTCAGCTAATACTGTACCTGGGGTAGGAAGAGCTGTTGGGGAGACTGGAGGAGTAGGGCTGTCTGAATCCACATGAGGACAGGGGATAGACAGGCTGACTTTGCCTGTGGTTGGGAGGACAAATAGGGATGCAATAGAGTTCAACTAGGCTGCTGATCAAATCCTCACTGCCTAACTTCTACAATATGTTTAGACCAGTGGAGGCTGCTGAGAGGAGGACGGCTCATAATAATGGCTGGAATGGAGCGAATGGAATGGCATCAAACACATAGGAACCATGTGTTTGATACCATTCCAGGGACCCCCATCTTATGTTAGCAAAAAATTAAAATAATCACGTCTTATCTTATCATCAGGTGAATGAACATGGCAAGGAGAAGTAATCAACATAAATCGTTTTTCATTATTTTGACCTCCCCACATTATAATTGGAAGAGGAAGTGTAAACTCTAACATAGCCTATTAGCTAGAAAGGTAACTCCAAACACATTTTTACTAAGAGCAGCTGTTTAGCTGGTTAAACAAAGGTTAGCCATGTGTTGACAAAAAATGATGTCCAAGTCAAGAAAGCTTACCAGCAGCCAGCGGCACTGGTAGCCTATTCGCAGGTGCTTTTTCAAAGCCTATGTCAGATAATCCAGTAAGTGTAATTGGTTCCAATAAGTGTAATTTGCTCAATATTAGGAGTTGAGAAATAAAGTTGACATCAGTAGAATATATTTTCCTATTTTCTACTGTAGGTATGTAATTCAAAATTAGTTTATTCTGTTATTGCTAGCGATATTCATAAAAACATTGGGGGGGAAAAACAACACTTTATTATTTCGATATTTTTCGCGGACCCCCTGCAGTACCCCTGGTTGAATACCCCTGCTATAGGTATATACGGGCAGTCTGGGTTCTGAGTCTGTGTACCAGCTAGCTAATGAGGGGCTTGACTGGTTATGGAGTTAAGTCCATCCTAATGTAACAGTATTGTTTCTGTCCCTCTCTTCGCCCCAACCAGGGCTTGAGCCAGAGACCCTCTGAACAAATCGCCAACTGCCACCCAAGAAGCATCATTACCTATCGCTCCACAAAAGCTGCAGCCCTTGAAGAGCAAGGGAAACAACTACTTCTAGGTCTCAAGGTGGGTGACGTCACCGATTGAGAGACGAAAGTCGAGGAGTGAAGTCGGGGGAGGTGCATCTGTGACAGCCGAACGTCGGACACTGATGTGGTTTTCCAACAGCAAGTCTCAGTGCAACATGGCAGTGTTGTCATTGTTTATAAAAGTTGTTCTTTATAATGTCAAAATAAACATGTCTCCAACCCCACACCCTCACAAACTGAAAATATATGTGTGTACATTGTACAATCAACTGGTGAAAGAGAGCCTCAAATGTCACATTAATTTGTACATATCCACTGTATACATGAATTGCGGCAAAGTTGGTTCCTGTTTCAGTCACATCTTTGGTCACGTTCGCGTGGGTCAAACAAAAACACCCTAATGATTGCTTGACAATACAGCCTCCCACAATGCAGGCGATGGCTTCAGGATGAATTTGGTGAAGAGCAACTGCAGAAACCTGCAGGCGACTGCAGTCAAAACTTCATGACCTTTGATCATATGATTTTTGTAAAGTTCAAGCAGTCGACATGTAGGCGCAAGTCAAACAATTTTTAACCCCATAATGCAGCACACTTTGGTCACCGACTTGACATATGTGATCCGCTCGAACGCGCCCACAATGTTGAATCTTCCAACAAAAGCTAGCTAGTAAGCTACTGTAGCTAGTAGTGATAATGCTTCCATCATTATGAGTTTTCATGAAGCAGCTGTTCTTTCTGCCACGAGTCATTGCAGTAGCCTCCCAAGTCAGCTGCTGTGCTCAGCTGACCCAACGATCGCGGAGAAACATTCTGATCTACGGACTCATTTCTGATAACAGTCGGTTCCTCTTAATTGTGGGGCTGCATGTCTACAACTTTAGGGTAATTGAAACAGGCTAGGCAAGCTTTTTATGTCAGTGATGGAAAAGCTAGCTAACTAGCCAGATAACTACAGTGGGGAAAACAAGTATTTAGTTAGCCACCAATTGTGCATGTTCTCCCACTTAAAAAGATGAGAGAGGCCTGTAATTTCCATCATAGGTACAAGTCAACTATGACAGACAAAATGAGTAAAAGAAATCCAGAAAATCACATTGTAGGATTTTTAATGAATTTATTTGCAAATTATGGTGGAAAATAAGTATTTGGTCAATAACAAAAGTTTCTCAATACTTTGTTATATACCCTTTGTTGGCAATGACACATGTCAAACGTTTTCTGTAAGTCTTCACAAGGTTCACACACACTGTTGCTGGTATTTTGGCCCATTCCTCCATGCAGATCTCCTCTAGAGCAGTGATGTTTTGGGGCTGTCGCTGGGCAACACGGACTTTCAACTCCCTCCAAAGATTTTCTATGGGGTTGAGATCTGGAGACTGGCTAGGCCACTCCAGGACCTTGAAATGCTTCTTACGAAGCCACTCCTTCGTTGCCCGGGCGGTGTGTTTGGGATCATTGTCATGCTGAAAGACCCAGCCACGTTTCATCTTCAATGCCCTTGCTGATGGAAGGAGGTTTTCACTCAAAATCTCATGATACATGGCCCCATTCATTCTTTCCTTTACACGGATCAGTCGTCCTGGTCCCTTTGCAGAAAAACAGCCCCAAAGCATGATGTTTCCACCCCCATGCTTCACAGTAGGTATGGTGTTCTTTGGATGCAACTCAGCATTCTTTGTCCTCCAAACACGACGAGTTGAGTTTTTACCAAAAAGTTATATTTTGGTTTCATCTGACCATATGACATTCTCCCAATCCTCTTCTGGATCATCCAAATGCACTCTAGCAAACTTCAGACGGGCCTGGACATGTACTGGCTTAAGCAGGGGGACATGTCTGGCACTGCAGGATTTGAATCCCTGGCGGTGTAGTGTGTTACTGATGGTAGGCTTTGTTACTTTGGTCCCAGCTCTCTGCAGGTCATTCACTAGGTCCCACCGTGTGGTCTGGGATTTTTGCTCACCGTTCTTGTGATCATTTTGACCCCACGGGGTGAGATCTTGCGTGGAGCCCCAGATCGAGGGAGATTATCAGTGGTCTTGTATGTCTTCCATTTCCTAATAATTGCTCCCACAGTTGATTTCTTCAAACCAAGATGCTTACCTATTGCAGATTCAGTCTTCCCAGCCTGGTGCAGGTCTACAATTTTGTTTCTGGTGTCCTTTGACAGCTCTTTGGTCTTGGCCATAGTGGAGTTTGGAGTGTGACTGTTTGAGGTTGTGGACAGGTGTCTTTTATACTGATAACAAGTTCAAACAGGAGCCATTAATACAGGTAACGAGTGGAGGACAGAGGAGCCTCTTAAAGAAGAAGTTACAGGTCTGTGAGAGCCAGAAATCTTGCTTGTTTGTAGGTGACCAAATACTTATTTTCCACCATAATTTGCAAAAAAATTCATTAAAAATCCTACAATGTGATTTTCTGGACTTTTTTTCCTCAATTTGTCTGTCATAGTTGACGTGTACCTATGATGAAAATTACTTGTAAAATTTTACAACACACAAAAAAACGAAATACTGCAAAGTTGCTTATGAGCCATGAACAGGGTGACCATGTCTATCGGCGCCATCTTAGTGTATTCAAGGTTTAAAAAGGCTTCTAATGTTTGTAATGTTCAATTTAACATTTCAGACTTGATTTGCCCTAACAAAAAATGTATCAACCCCTACAGAAATGTCTATTAATTATAATCCACTCCATTCACATTTCCTGTTGCTGCAGGGGGGGTTGAACAGGAGTCTTTGATATGCAGCAGTACCCCAGCTCCATGCTTCCCGCCTCCCCAGCCCTCCTCAGCCCCAGGAGGTCCCTGAGATCAAGGAAGGCAGAGGAGGCTCAGTGTCAGGGAGGCTCCCAGGTCCAGAGGATTCTCTCAGGGAGGGATTCACGTGCTAATCCCAGCCAACAGGCCCATTAGGAGCAACATCCACATCCAGGACCTAACACCTCTTCTCTCCACAGCCCTGTCCGTCCTCCGCTGGGGAGAGAACATTTCCTGTTTGTGTTGTGGCACGGATGGGGTTTTCCTGTGTATTGGCATACCGATAGATTTGTGATTTGTCCCTCTCATGTCCCTTTAAGAGTACCAACTATATAGAGAAATCTCGATCAATTTCTTGCTTAACCCTGTATCTGAACTTCTTTGAAACAAATTAACTGTGAAACGTACTGCTGTCTGCTACAGTCGGCTGTCCCTACAGTGGGCTGCCTAGCTTCATGGGGAAAGAAGACAATACACATCCTCCCAGGCCCCAGTCACGTGCCATACGGTGGCCGGAGTGGGACACACCACACCACGCAGTGAGTCACATCCAGTTGTTTGTCATCTCCTTTCTTTGCTCTCTCTTCCCCAAACAAAGAGGGACACAAGAAAACCAAACAAATGCATAATCTGCACTAAGCAGATTACGAGTTTGTAAACAACATGATTTGTTGACAATACCACAGAAACTCCACAGTGACCATTAACTGTTTGAAATAAAAGACAGTGAGAGAGTCCAGAGAAATAGCAGACCTCTGCCTCGTGCGGACGGAGCATGTCTAGGGAGCGCCAATGTCCTCCACCAGCTTTAAAGACACACAGCATGGATGTGAATGGAAGTAGTCTTAGCTGCCATTCCATTATGGTGAACCAAATCCCCATCACATTTAAGATAAGCCCACAATTGTTCAGGGGGATTTGCACAAAGTTATTCTGCCAGTTACAGATTTTTAATAAATGGATTTGTAAAGTTGAGCTCAAGTCAATGGATGGATTGTTAGCCAGAGCGTGTGTTCTAACAATCCCTGTCTGAGATTATGGGTGTTAAAACATGCTCTGATTTGGCATCGTATACACTTTCTGTTATAGTGCCTTAGCGGCTGGGAAGGCAAGGGAAGACAAAAGTTTCATTTTGAGAGAGGAACTCTAGGCTAGATATGATCAATGAATCCAAGGCAGGGCATTCGTATTTTAGGAAGTTAACTATTCAATCACTACTGCATTTGCCAATTTTGTCACGATAAACCAACTTTATAGGAGCTACTAACTGCGTGGGATGAAGTGGTTGCCATGCAAAAAAAGGCTTGAGTGGCTGAAGTGAGACTCGATTGGTTGATGTAGTAGGGGTCAGTAGTCCAGGTCAGTGTGTGTGTGTGCGGCGCGCTCATGTCCGTGTGCAAGAGAGTATGTGTGTGTGTGTGTGTGTGTACGAGAGCGTATGTGAGTGTGTGTGCACGAGAGAGAGTGTGTGTGTGTATGTGTGCGTGAGACTTACCAGCCCATGGAGGGGGGCATCTGTCCCACACCGCTCTGAGGTAGGGAGTAGAAGCCTGAGATGTCCTGGGACTGGGGCCTGTGAATGCCTGGAGAGGACACACAGGAGAAGACAGGCTTGTTAACTCAGGGCCCCTGACTCAGCAAGGACCTCATTACCTGGCTGGGAACCTACCATTACACACACAGGTCACACACACAACCTCCCTATTCTCATACACCCCTACTGTGTGTGTGCGCTCACTAGCTCATGGGAGGGTCAAGGGGGTGTTTATGTACGATGTTCGAGAACTAAGGCCTAAGGTCAGGCTCCCAGAATCTTGTTGAACCACTACCAAGTGAAATGAAGAAACTCAGAGCTGTGAACTCTGTTCTTTGTTTCCACTCCTTTGTACCAGCCAGTCTCCTGTGAACATGACTTTGACATTCTGAGCTTACGTCGTCTTCTCCTAGAGCAAGCAGTTTTACTGTTTGGCCCCTGCTGCTTGCATCGCACCACCAACAATTGTTTTATGGCAAAGAGGGATCTTGATCCAAGCTACAAGTTCCTTCCCATGATGTGTCAGTCAGTCAGAAACATGTGAGGTTAGGACCCCACTCACTACTTCACCCCACTCCACAGACACCCACCCCACTGACACTCGCCAGGCCAGGCAGCGAAATGGTTTTAATAAACGTGACGTTTTCCATTATCGAGTCGGCCCACATAAAAGAGCAGCGTCCTGAAACAAAACAAAAAGGCTCTCTGTGCCTTTCAAAGGAAGTCATTTGTCAACAGAGAGCACCTAGCACTTAAGCACAATCCAACGGTAACCTATATTTGTATTTGCAGAAGAATGCTGCAGATGACTATAATTTGCCGTTGCTGCAGGCCTGTTTCTGGACGGGACCATTTATAAATCTGAAGGACTGGAATGTACCTCTCTTGTCCCTCCCTCCCTCCCTCCAGACCCCTTCCCCTCCCTCCTGAAAAAGCCCCTGTCCCTCGTGTACAGACCAGTGTGCAGTCTCAATCTCTACTCTCCCAACACAGTTATCACAATAAGAGGTCTCCAGAAACAACTTTATCCACGCTTGATATTTAATGTTTATGATGCACTCAACTTCAATTCTTAGCCTTTAAAAAAATAAAAAATGTATACCTACGTTTAACTTTAACTTGAATCTATTCAGGTAAATTCAAAATGAAATGTCACTTTTTACTTATTTATTGGTTCAAATGTAGTAATTGCACTGTTTTGTTACAATTCTAATGGTAAAGAAAAACATCAAATACATTTAATAAACATCTCTGAAATGATATCAGACACAAGATCGTTCAGTTAACTGTATCTTTCAGGTGCAAGATAAAACAATTTAGTCAAATAACCCCCCAAGATACACTGCTCAAAATAGCATTTCAATACTGACAACCTTTTACTGTAGACAAAACCACAGAAAGAGAAACTGTTATTGTATCGGAATCCAAAATGACTGGACAGTAGCTCCTGTGCTGTGCCTGAAAAAAGACCCAAAGAGGAACACCTGTAGAGTCCAGAACAGTGCATTACAGCAGCTTTCATTTCTACTGTACTTTTCTCTTTTTCACTCTGTACTTCACCCTAGTGCAGCAAAGCAGTCATATCTGACAACTGCACACGTAAACAAATGTGACAACATGGTGTGACTTTGGTCGTTTGGTATGATGGTTGACACACAATGACTAATAGTACATGTCTGTAGTGAATATACTGAATGCACTGGCTGACAGATTGACTGACATGCAGACAGGCTGGCGGGCTGAGTGGGGTAATGGAAGATGGATGGAGAGTACTTGTAGGGACTATTGTCAGAGAAGCTGCTGGAAACTCAGACTGATTGTCAGCTGTAGTCTCTGTACACTGCAATGTGAGGTATTATGTGAAATCAATGTGAGGTTACTGAGGTAGGCCTGCAGTGCAAGGTGTGAGGTAAGCGAGGTAAGGTGTGATGGATGATGTGTGAGGTACATGGGGTGAGGTGTGATGATGTGTGAGGTACGAGGGGTGAGGTGTGATGATGTGTGAGGTACGAGGGGTGAGGTGTGATGATGTGTGAAGGGGGTAAGGAGGTATCAGGTGTGTACAGGTAGGGCCAGACCTCTCATTATGGGGTGAGTCACTGGTTCTCGCCTCTCGCCTCACCCCTGGGAATTGTCATGTTACCTAGCTGCTACACCGCCCAGCCCCAGTCTAGAAAAGGAATGGGAGAGCTGGGGAATTCCAGCTGGAGACTGAGAGAGATTGTCTGGGCTGGGGCCTGCTGCCCTGCTCTGTCTGTGAGAGGGGGTTTGTCTCTCTGTGCCTGCCCGTCTCTCAGCGTGGACAGAGATAGGCCCTGATGCAGGCACAGTCTTGGCCACAGACCAACTACAGCCACACTCCAACACGTATTGCTATTCAGCCAGTGTCAGTCTTCATCAGAGTGATACAGGATGACATTTTCATCGGCTTGTTAATTAAACTGTGACTCTTGTTTGGGTTAAAATGGCATTTTCCTCCCACTGAAAATGAATCAGATCTATTGAATTGATAAAGATGAAATCAAACATGTTTGTCCATACTCTCTCTCTCTCTCTCTCTCTCTGTATTTGAGTAGGAACTTCGTGTGGGATGTTTAGGAGAGTGATGGAGTACGTGTGGTGCGTGTGGGTCTGTGAGTGACTATGCAAGCTGAGTGTGCGAGCGACTGTGTAAGAGTAGCGTGCTAAGCAGAACCTTGTGTGCTGCCGAGATGGCCCTGTGTGATTGTCACCCTAATTGCTTCCAGCTGTGTGTGTGCATGTGTGTGTGTGTTTGAGGGGGGGTTGTGTGGCAAGCAGCCCCTCTTGGGGAAGGGACCACTTCAAGTGCGGTGGTGGGACCGCCAGAGGCTCCCTGGAAAGAAGGGCCTGTCTCTGGGCTGCCTCCCAAAAGGCACCATTTCCCCCACATAGTGCACTACTTTAGACCATGGCCCATAAGGTCAAAAGTAGTACACTATACAGGGAATAGGTTGTCATTTGGGATGCAGTCCCTGTCTCTGGGCTGCAGCTGCTGCTTGGCTCCACACGGCTCCACTGCTGCAGCTCAGGAACAAGGGGTGGAGGTGTGTGTGTGTGTGTGTGTGTGTGTGAGTGTGTGTGTGTGTGAGTGTGTGTGTGGAGGTGGGGGAAAGACGGCAGCAGCACAACACAGGGCCAGGAGCTTTCCATGACTGCGTGAACTGACCAGGAAAAACTCCAGACCCAAGTAATATGCTATTAATAAGGGCTCAGAGTTTTTCATGGCAAGGTCACAGCAGTTGCACAGTGCAGGTCTTACTTAAGAGAAGTCAGTCAGAGACTCCACAGAGACATCGGCCCAAGTAGATGGTGAAGGGGCACCATATTCTTCTTTCAGGATTGTTGTAAGTCGCTCTGGATAAGAGCGTCTGCTAAATGACGTAAATGTAAATGTAATGTTACAATTCAGCTGGAAGTACCAATTCCTTTTGGTTCAGGTGAAATAATTACCATTTAAAATGGGAATCGATAAGGACCGTGGACTATTGTATTATTCTGCTGTGGTGACTGACAGGAGAAGTCAGGCCTTCCCACTCATCTGGCTAGTGTGCGTTAGGATGAGGGAGATGGTAATGAGGGAGATGGTAATGAGGGAGATGGTAATGAGGGAGACGATGATGAGGGAGATGGTAATGAGGGAGATGGTGATGAGGGAGACGATGATGAGGGAGACGGTGATGAGGGAGACGGTGATGAGGGAGACGATGATGAGGGAGACGGTGATGAGGGAGACGGTGATGAGGGAGACGGTGATGAGGGAGACGGTGATGAGGGAGACGGTGATGAGGGAGACGGTGATGAGGGAGACGATGATGAGGGAGACGGTGATGAGGGAGACGGTGATGAGGGAGATGGTGATGAGGGAGACGATGATGAGGGAGACGGTGATGAGGGAGACGGTGATGAGGGAGACGGTGATGAGGGAGACGGTGATGAGGGAGACGGTGATGAGGGAGACGGTGATGAGGGAGACGGTGATGAGGGAGACGATGATGAGGGAGACGGTGATGAGGGAGACGGTGATGAGGGAGACGATGATGAGGGAGACGATGATGAGGGAGACGGTGATGAGGGAGACGGTGATGAGGGAGACGGTGATGAGGGAGACGGTGATGAGGGAGACGATGATGAGGGAGACGGTGATGAGGGAGACGATGATGAGGGAGACGGTGATGAGGGAGACGGTGATGAGGGAGACTGTGATGAGGGAGACGATGATGAGGGAGATGGTTATGAGGGAGACGATGATGAGGGAGATGGTAATGAGGGAGATGGTAATGAGGGAGATGGTTATGAGGGAGATGATTGGGTGACCTACCTTTCTGGCTCATGTCTGTGGGCAGGTGAGGGGGGCTGGGGTTGAAGTGGTCGTTGCTGTACGGCAACAGGGACGTCAGGGGGTGCATCCCGTGAGACTGCTGGACCACCGAAACTTTGTTGGACTGCAACAGAGAGAGAGAGAGAGAGAGAGAGAGCGAGAGAGAGAAAGAGAGAACGAAAGAAAGAGAGAGAGAGTGTGAGAGAAAGAGATAGAGAGAATGAGAGAGAGAGAGAGAGAGAGAGAGAGAGAGAGAGAGAGAGAGAGAGAGAGGCGGTTGTCATTTTAAGCATGGCTTGGAACAAACAGATGTGCTTTGGAGGCTGAATACATTTGCTCCCATTGGGTTGGCTGGGGATTCGGGGAGGGGTGGAGGGTGTGGGGGAACATTTGATCGATAGGCCTTTGATGATCAAGGGAGGCTGCGTGAGAGCTTGTTTGCTTTCATGTTCCTGTTTACAAATGGCTTTCAATAACTTACGTGAAATCCAGTTATTTCTAATGCTAACAGCATGCTGTTTGACATATGATATGTCACAGTGGTTACCATGTTGGAGGTATTCACCGTTCTTGGACACAGTTGCAATAGCAGAGCCTTTCATATTTGTTCAATGTGTGTGTGTGTGTGTGTGTGTGTGTGTGTGTGTGTGTGTGTGTGTGTGTGTGTGTGTGTGTGTGTGTGTTTGAAGGTTTGGCAGAGGCATTGATTTTCATGTGTATGTACATATTTATGAAAAAGTTTTCAATTTTTTCCCACTGCTCTGAAGACTCCGGCAGCAGTACTACTGAGAGGGGCTGAGGCTTGCCCTGCTGCTTCACATTGCCCCCTGCTGCTTTACAAAGTGAATGCCTTATCACTTTAAGGCAGTTCTTCCACGCTCGCCGACACACATTAAAACACACTTTCAACATTGCCCTATATCCCACCTGATTACATCAAATTTAAACCTCCTAACACAGGATCTCATGTGTATGCAGTGGGAGAGGAGCTAGATCAATATACTTCCACTGCTTTTAATGTTCCACACACATGCAGACAAAACACAACATCAGAGCTGAGAGAGAGAAGGAGATTTCTGCAGTATAGTAGTCTACAGTATATTCAGGAGCAGGGCATCGCTCTCTCTCTCTCTCTCTCTCGCCCTCTCTATCTCTCTCTCTCGCTCTCTCTCTCTCTCTCTCTCTCTCTCTCTCTCTCTCTCTCTCTCTCTCTCTCTCTCTCTCTCTCTCTCTCTCTCTCTCTCTCTCTACCTCTCTCTCTCTCTCTCTCTCTCTTTCTCTCTCTCTCAATTCAATATCAATTCAAAGGGCTTTATCTCTGTCTCTCTCTTTCTCTCTCTCTCTCTCTCTCTTTCTCTCTCTCTCATCTGTAGGAGACCAGAAAGACCCTCCAGGACCACTGGTTCCCTTTCAAGGTCTGAGGCTGATGTTCCATTTCCTCGTAACATTAGAGCCGCCACACAATTGTATATTTCTGTTTCTTGATGTCTCTCCCTTCCTAAAGGCAATTAGCCGTCCTTGAAGTGGTTCTCTATGTGCGTTCCTTTTTTACACACACTCGCAGAGACCAAATGAGCGCACTCCTTTAACGTATAATTATCAGCCTCCCTCTATTTAAAACCCCCCCACACAACTTAGACATAATTATGATTCTGTGTTGTAACAGTGACGGACTAGTGCGTACACGCATAGGAGCGAGTGCAAACAAATACGCACGTACGCACGAACGTACGCATGCACCTAAAGAGAGGTGAATGAACTAAAGACTTCAATCTATAACTCGAATCTACAATCTTCGGTCTCCGATAACATCAAAGACAAAATTCCAATTAGATATTAAACATTTTAAAGTACGGCAAACGCACAGTGCTCCTCCTGCAGTAATATAATTTCACTTAAAAGGACATATATTAGCATATTGATATTGCCTTTTATCTGGCGGGGTTGTGTTTGAACAGGAATCCGGTGTTAAATAAAAGAGGTAATGGTGTTTGAGACATCACTGGGAATTAATGATGGATGACGGCCTCCCCCCGACGACCAATAGGCTACACCTTGACCCTTGTCTCTGCAGCTTCATTCCCTATGCTGATGAAACACTTTGCCCATAATGTATTCTTTGGTTTTCACAGACCTAAGAAGGGTTTTTTGAAGCGGAAATGAAGGGTCCTTTCTAATCTCTCTATTTCATCGTTGATAGATTAAACGCACTCACTTCTCTGTTCATCCTCTAGGGCTACCCTCTGTTATATATCATGGCTGAATGAAGTATAATCATTTGGATTGAATGGTCTTGTTTAGGGCTTTCAAGTAGGTGAAAAAAGCGATTTTGTAAAGTGAGCTTTCACAAAGAGATCCAATTCAACTCAGTTGTTTTCTTTTTGTAACATTGTCATTACATGAATGAGCAGAAGACATAAAATACCACTAATAAAACACTCTCTTCCCCTGACAATCAATCACAAGTTACCATGAATTACCATTCTGTTAAGTACAGAAAACAACTATGGTTGTAATGTCATGTCCTATTTATTACAATAGAGAGCCTGTTCCCACTGTATACAGTGTAGCCTATATGTGGCCCCTGTGAAATCCCAGGTTAAGCCGCTGGGCTGCAGATATAGACAGGCAGGAGGGGAGACAGTTGTGACTGTTAACCAATCCACTGTCCCACCGCCACACTGAGCCAGAGCCTCGCTGTGGTGAGGCTGTGGCATTACTCATACAGACACGCTTTCAACACTACCCACACACCCAAACACACACACATTTTCAACAATACCTACAGACCCCCATCCGCACCCCCCCACACACACACATCCCCCCAACGCACACATACACCCCCCCACACACACACATACACACATCTTTTCAGCAAAACCCCCGCCCTCACCAACACATATTGACTGAAAGGTGAGAGACAGGTTGGAGGTTTGGGCGAGCAGGAGTATAGAGCCTGAATCTAAAGGTGTAGGGAAATAACCCACACCTGACTGCAGTGCAGAGAGAGTGTAAGGGTTGGCTGAGGTGGCACAGGAAGTCTTCAAAATGAGACCTGAAACTTTCACATTATTTTTGATCCCGGAACTGGCCATGTGCTATATATGGGTCCAAGCCAGGAATGGAAATAATTTAAATAGTGCTCTGGATGACTAAGTTTAAGGTTTCTATACAAAGACTGAGCCAGTTTCATGTGTGTGTGTGTGTGTGTGTGTGTTTCCAGTGCCCAGGGCCCATGTCCAGTGGCTGACAGTCAGGTAGAAGTACTCCTAGCGTCCCTTCCCCCTGTCACTGCCACTCCCTGCCATTATAACCCAACACCCAATCACACAGAGTAGGAAGCCTAATCTGGAAGTGATTCTCCCTCTCCAGAGTTACCCAAAATGAGCAGCACTTAGTTGGAGGTTTGGAGAACATCAAAGCCAAGGCAGACATAACAACGCAGCCATGTTTAAAATACTAAATCCCCCTTCCGCACACATGCACCCACACGCACACACAGCCAATGCACAACACAGTGGACATACAGTTGAAATCGGAAGTTTACATACACTTAGGTTGGAGTCATTAAAACTCGTTTTTCAACCACTCCACAAATTTCTTGTTAACAAACTATAGTTTTGGCAAGTCGGATTGGGCATCTACTTTGTGCATGACACAAGTAATTTTTCCAACAATTGTTTACAGACAGATTATTTCACTTATAATTCACTGTATCACAATTCCAGTGGGTCAGAAGTTTACATACACTAAGTTGACTGTGCCTTTAAACAGCTTGGAAAATTCCAGAACATTATGTCATGGCTTTAGAAGCTTCTGATAGGCTAATTGACATCATTTTAGTCAATTGGAGGTGTACCTGTGGATGTATTTCAAGGCCTACCTTCAAACTCAGTGCTTCTTTGCTTGACATCATGGGAAAATCAAAAGAAATCAACCAAAACCTCAGAAACAAAATTGTAGACCTCCACAAGTCTGGTTCATCCTCGGGAGCAATTTCCAAACGCCTGAAGGTACCACCTTCATCTGTACAAACAATAGTACAGAAGTATAAACACCATGGGACAACGCATCCGTCATAACGCTCAGTTCAATTCCAGAACAACAGCAAAGGACCTTGTGAAGATGCTGGAGGAAACAGGTACAAAAGTATCTATATCCACAGTAAAACTAGTCCTATATCGACATAACCTGAAAGGCCGCTCAGCAAGGAAGAAGCAACTGCTCCAAAACCACCATAAAAAAGCCAGACTACGGTTTGCAACTGCGCATGGGGACAAAGATCGTACTTTGTGGAGAAATGTCCTCTGGTCTGATGAAACACAAATAGAACTGTTTGGCCATAATGACCATCGTTATGTTTGGAGGAAAAAGGGGATAGCTTGCAAGCCGAAGAACACCATCCCAACCGTGAAGCACGGGGGTGGCAGCATCATGCTGTGGGGGTACTTTGCTGAAGGAGGGACTGGTGCACTTCACAAAATAGATGGCATCATGAGGAAGGAAAATTATGTGGATATATTGAAGCAACATCTCAAGACATCAGTCAGGAAGTTAAAGCTTGGTCGCAAATGGGTCTTCCAAATGGACAATGACCCCAAGCATACTTCCAAAGTTGTGGCAAAATGGCTTAAGGACAACTAAGTCAAGGTATTGGAGTGGCCATCACAAAGCCCTGACCTCAATCCTATAGAACATTTGTGGGCAGAACTGAAAAAGCGCGTGCGAGCAAGGAGGCCTACAAACCTGACTCCTGGTTACACCAGCTCTGTCAGGAGGAATGGGCCAAAATTCCCCCAACTTATTGTGGGAAGCTTGTGGAAGGCTACCCAAAACGTATGACCCAAGTTAAACAATTTAAAGGCAATGCTACCAAATACTAATTGAGTGTATGTAAACTTCTGACCCACTGGGAATGTGATGAAAGAAATAAAAGCTGAAATAAATCATTCTCTCTACAATTATTCTGACATTTCACATTCTTAAAATAAAGTGGTGATCCTAACTGACCTAAGACATGAAGTTTTACTAGGATTAAATGTCAGGAATTGTGAAAAACTGAGTTTAAATGTATTTGGCTAAGGTGTATGTAAACTTCCGACTTCAACTGTATATGCTATACTGGTGGGCAGATGCTGGGGTGTGTTGGTGGGGCAGGGGAGGGAGGATCATAGGGGATCTTGTATCTAGAGTGTTACCTCCTAGCAGCACAGTGGGAATGCTCCATTGCTGAGCCATTCTGTCTGTAACTGAACAATATATGGGACTGAGGGACAGACAGACAGACCAGGCCAACCCAGTATACAGACTTGCAGAGGAATTCTATCTCCATCTAAATGAGCACAGTTAGACAACAATAAAGATGTGTTCAGCTCCACTGAAATTGTCTTTAATGATCATGCTTTAAAACCTAATTAATGGTCTTCTTGTTTATGTCATCAAAGGAGTCATCCGTAATTATTGATGCAAAATATTGACGCAGAATTAAGGGAAATGAGACGACCACAGAATCATAAATCCTGGTGAAAATTGTCACTTCCTCCTCTTTATGGTTTATCAACACAATAGATAAACCGTTTAACACACAGACCCAGACATATTTGTTTGTCTAGTGGAGTTCTGTACACAGAACCAGACATTAAACTGTGAAATAAGAGCATTGTCAAAGCGGCTCAAAAGTCAGAAGTATGATGTGTGTGGTTATTCTTGGGTGTTCATTGTTTGTTTAAAATGTCAAGACTTATACAGATGTAGGATCTTAATTTGAGCCAGTTCGCTACAGCAGGAAAATAAACCTGCAGCAACAGGAAATGTGAATTATTATGTGGATTATAATTAATGGCCATTTTTGTACGGGTTAATACATTTTTAGTTAGGTCAAATCAAGTCGGAAATGTAAAAGTGGAAATTACAAACTAAGAAGCCTTTTTAAAGATGTACTATGCAGAAATCGTGCTGCCATTTCCTGATTGCTAAAATTCTAATAGTTTGCCTAATTTTAGTTTATGTGACAAAACAAGCAAGTATATTGTAGATAATCATTGTACCATCTAAACCGCTGTGAAATATATTTTCCATAACCAAAAATATTGTATTTTCAGCTGTTTGAAGCTGGTGTACAAAACCGAAAGTAAAAGACACAAAACGAAACTTAAGAATGGGAAGCATAGAAATAGCGCACATAGAAAATATCTATCTACCACTTCTTAGACTTGCTTTCATTGAGAATGACAGATCTATAACACACATTTCTATGTGAATTTGGTCGGGTCGCCCAAAAAGTTACATATTGCAGCTTTAAAACTAAAATACACTACAAGTCAGCAACAAAATAATGATCAAATGAAGATCCTACATCTGTGCTCTCTGACCTTGTTGGGTGCTGTGGTAGGGAATCCTCGTCACCTACAACACACATTACCTTTTATGAATCCCCCCTGTACATTGCAGGAAAAGACACCCTCGAAATGTTCTTAAAGATTCCCCTTGAATCAAATCCCTTCAGTCAGTGGTTGAATGGTCTTACAGTAATGATGCTGAGCAGACAATACATTCAGCACCGTGCTAATCATAGTGAAACCTGTCCTCTACGGCGGCTGGGACAGCTTTCACTCACAGGTGGTTTCTGAAAGCAGACCTGGCACCCCCCCTGGGAAATACCACAGCACATCAAAAAACCCTGCCATCAGGCTTTGTGTTGTGGTCGATGACACATTAAGACTTATTGATTTCCCAAACTGATCACAGCTTCCCTTGTCAATGAAAACCCCCCTCTATACTGTATCACTAGCAAGGTTGGCGACAGATTTTCATGCGAATATTCTAAAATCTGCATATAAACAATATGCAGATTTTCCCCACCAGAGATGTGTTTCCATCAAATTGATTTGTTGGGGATAAAAGGCAGTGCGTGATGACGTAGTGCACATACAAATATAATTTGAGGATAAATTCCCATGTACCGAATACTGATGGATTTCTCACAACAAAAAAAAAGGAATTATATAGCAAGTGTGCCCACTCTGGTCTTGGCACCTGCGCTCTAGCCAACAGCTGGCAGATACAGTGCGGGTATAGCCTACATGATGAGATCATTTTAGACAAAAGAGCGACATATTTTTGTATTTGTCAAACGACAGCCAAGCATCGATGATCATGGCAACAGAATAAGACCCTCAATATTTATTGGAAAGGCGCATCAAGCTCATCACCTTGCTGATGGTCCAGATACTCAACTAGTCTCAAGAAGGCCAGTTTTATTGCTTCTTTAAAATCAGCACAACAGTTTTCAGCTGTGCTAACATAATTGTTTTCTAATGATCAATTAGCCTTTTAAAATGATAAACTTGGATTAGCAAACACAACGTGCCACTGGAACACAGGACTGATGGTTGCTGATAATGGGCCTCTGTACGCCTATGTAGATATTCCATTAAAAATCAGTTGTTTCCAGCTACAATAGCCATTTACAACATTAACAATGTCTACACTGTATTTTTGATCAATTTGATGTTATTTGAATGGACAAAAAATTGCTTTTCTTTCGAAAACAAGGACATTTCTAAGTGACCCCAAACTTTTGAACGGTAGTGTATGTAAATGTGATATTTCAGTTTATTATTTTTAATAGATTTGCAAAAATGTCTAAAAACCTGTTTTTTCTTTGTCATTATGGGATACTGTGTATAGATTGATGAGAAAAAAAACAATTGAATCCATTTTAGAATAAGGCTGTAACGTAACAAAATGTGGAAGAAGTCTGAATACTTTCCGAATGCACCTTGTGCACAAACTCTTCCAAACTATTTCGGTTGGGAAGCATGAGGATGCCTTTAGGCACTAGTCCTATGCCTGATATATGAGAGTTAGGTTGATCAGGACAGGCAGACCTTCCCTCAGCATGGCTACTAGTCCCTTTATAGTGCACTACTTTTGACCAGAGCCAGTAGTACACTATAAAGGGAATAGGGTGCTATTTGGGACACAACCCCTCAGTGAGCCGCTACTATGCTAATTACAGGGTCACACGACAGCTCCGCAGCTCCCCCTCACATTAAAAGAACTAGCGGGATCTGCTACTGGGTCTCCAGGAGTCTAAGTGTGTGTGTTTTGTGTGCGTGTGTGGGTCACACACAGGGTGGGTGGGTTGGTCCAGTGCACTGCAAGCCAGGGGTGGGGTGTGGCCCTGCACTGCCGGAGTGTGTGTCCTCTCCTCTTTAATGTCCCCCACGAAGAAATCGGGGAGGAGACTGTGGATCAGTCTCCGGCCGTCCGTTGGTTTGTTAGTCACACGTGATATCTCAGACAGCACTGGGACAATTTTGACGAAACTTGGGTGAATGATGCGTCTGGCATGTATAACATTACAATGATTGGCCCAAGGCGGGACCTATAGTAATGAATTGAAATGTGTTAGTCACACGCAATATCGCAATTGGCCCAAGGGGGGGCGCTGCATCATTTGTTAGGGACGACATATTTACTGTTGCCCTGTTAATCCCCTAAAATCGATGTCCCTGCAAACATCTCATTAGCATAATAAAACAATCCCCATAAAAATCTGTAAATTTAAGCTGTTTTTTTGCACTGAATGCGTCTCAATCCACCGCATCCGCCTATTCATGTCACACTTCTGCATCTGTGGTGAAAGGTGACAAGAGCTACAGAAGTGTTTGTCAGACCATGAGACATCCCGAAAATTGGTCTTCTCACAAAATCGTCTGTAGCGTCCGAACGGTTTGGCCTACAAACTATTATGACCCCCTCTATGGAAAGATGAGACTCTCGCAAACACGATGGTGTTCTCCGTTTTGCTTTACAACCCCCACAAGTGTCTTGGGACTTGTCTGAAGTCGGTACAGCCGATCTGCCAACTTCTGTCTGTAGCATCCGAAAAGTTTGGGCTACACATAATTTGACCTCTCTGTGGAAAGGTGACTCTCACGAACACGTACATGCCCACAGGCCTCACAAGACTTGTCTGAAGGTCCCCCAGTACCAGTTGAAAAAATTAATGGAAGTACATTAAGAAGGAAATAAATTCCACAAATTAACTTTTAAGAAGGCACACCTGTTAATTGAAATGCATTCCAGGTGACTACCTCATGAAGCTGGTTGAGAGAATGCCAAGCGTGTGCAAAGCTGTCATCAAGGCAAAGGGTGGTTGTTTTAACACTTTTTTGGTTACTACATGATTCTATATATGTTATTTTATAGTTTTGATGTCTTCACTATTATTCTACAGTGTAGAATATAGTAAAAATAAAGAAAAACCCTTGAATTAGTAGGTGTGTCCAAACTTTTCACTGGTACTGTATATATGGAGACTGTTTAGTGCAAAAAATAAGGGGCTAAATACATGTAAAAAAAAAAAAAAAGTTTCCTGATCTTTCTTATACACTATATATACAAAAGTATGTGGACACCTCTTCAAATTAGTGGATTCGGCTATTTCAGTCACACCCGTTGCTGACAGGTGTATACAATCGAGCACACAGCCATGCAATCTCCATAGATAAACATTGGCAGTAGAATGGCCTTACTGAAGAGCTCAGTGACTTTTAACAGTGCACCGTCATAGGATGCCACCTTTCCAACAAGTCAGTTTGTCAAATTTCTGCCCTGCTAGAGCTGCCCCGGTCAACTGTAAGTGCTGTTATTGTGAAGCGAAAACGTCTAGGAGCAACAACGGATCAGCCGCGAAGTGGTATGCCATGCAAGCTCACAGAACGGGACCGCCGAGTGCTGAAGTGCTAGCACGTAAAAATTATCTGTCCTCGGTTGCAACACACTACCGAGTTCCAATCTGCCTCTGGAAGCAACGTCAGCACAATAACATGTCCGTCTGAGCTTCATGAAATGGGTTTCCATGGCCGAGCAGCCGCACACAAGCCTAAGATCACCATGCGCAATGCCAAGCGTCGGCTGGAGTGGTGTAAAGCTCGCAGCCATTGGACTGGAGCAGTGGAAACGCGTTCTCTGGAGTGATGAATCACGCTTCACCATCTGACAGTCCGATGGACGCTACCTGCCCCAATGCATAGTGCCAACTGTAAAGTTTGGTGGAGGAAGAATAATGGTCTGGGGCTGATTTTCATGGTTCGGGCTAGGCCCCTTAGTTCCAGTCAAAGGAAATCTTAACGCTACAGCATACAATGACATTCTAGATGATTCTGTGCTTCCAACTTTGTGGCAACAGTTTGGGGAAGGCCCTTTCCTGTTTCAGCATGACAATGCCCCTGTGCTCAAAGCGAGGTCCATACAGAAATGGTTTTTCGAGATCGGTGTGGAAGAACTTGACTATCCTGCACAGAGCCCTGACCTCAACCCAATCGAACACCTTTGTGATGAATTGGAACGCCGACTGCGAGCCAGGCATTATCGCCCAACATCAGAGCCCGACCTCACTAATGCTTGTGGCTAAATGGAAGCAATTCTTACAACATCTAGTGGAAAGCCTTCCCAGAAGAGTGGAGGCTGTTATAGCAGCAAAGGAGGGACCAACTCCATGTTAATGCCCATGATTTTGGAATTAGATGTTCAACGAGCAGGTGTCCACATACTTTTGGTCATGTAGTGTATCTCTCAGATATAGGACAGACACTTCAGAACAAACTTCCTTTTGTTTTTTGTGGGGGACTATCTGTTGTTCCATGTAGTGAATCTGTTATTCAATGTGTTTGTATGGGCTAATAGCAGTATACTACTTTTTATACTTCAAGCGGTCTGAAAATTCAAAATCAAGCAGCAAAAGGATGGTATGACCTTTTTAAAACAATTCCATATAGCTTAGTAGAACCCCCCTCCCCTGGATTAAACAGGGCTTAGACTCTTATGGGTTAAATTGTAGGAACATCAAAGGACTGGGAGAAGAGAGGAGTGTCTCTGATGGGAGGAGTGCTTCAAAGACACTCTGAACTTTGGACTACATTTGGATAGAAAACATGCATGTATACTACACATGTAGACCACTAATGGGGTATACAGTGTGTGTGTGTGTATACGTGTGTGTATGGAATATGTTGCAAATAAGAACGGTAGCCCTGTGTTCCGTATGGAAATGGTAACTGTTTCAGTCCAAGAGGTCACTTTCAGTTCAGACATCTCAACACCTCCCCCAAGAACGTCATGATGACCGAATTGTGTAAACATCACCCCAAGTTCCCGTGCCATGAATCAGTCTATAAAGTGTCAATGGTAAATTCAGCTTTCCCGTGTTTACAAACAAAGCAATGTTAATGTGTACCCAAATGGCACTATATAGGGAACAGAGTCCCATATGGGACGTAGATAATGTCTTTGATATCTAGTCTGAGAACGCTATCCCTCTACTTTGACCTTAGAGATGAGCCTCTTCCTTCCGAGGGGAGGATGGTAGAGCAAAAGAAGGGAGGAGGGGATGGTTCTCCCCAGCCTGACCTCTACCCAGTGAAGTGAGATGAACAAATCATTCGTGGACAAAAGAGGCCTGAGGCAACTGATCAATCAGAACATTCCTCCAGCATCCGTCTTTCTTTCTTTTTTTGATTTTATTTCATATTTTATAAACAATACAAAACATATCGGAGAGATCTTTCTTATCGACAGACTCCGTTGACTTATCACAGTGTAGCGCTCCACACCCTGCACCTACTGTTGATGAAGGTGAACACTGTCTGTCTCGCTGACTGTCTAACTAGGCCCTGAACTCCCTGTTCTTCATAGCACAACAAACTAGCGCTGATTAGCCATTGAAACAAGACCCATCACCCCTGACACGACACATATTAAGTGCCTGATTCTGCTTTCCATCTGCACAGTTCAATGGCTATCGGTAAACTCAACACAGGAGAAATGGATCAATCCATTCAAAACCAGCAAAAACAGTCCATACACACCCAAATCCTCTATCTATCCATAACCGCATGCATCATCCATATCCGTCCAGAGTTAGATGCAGTAGTAAATAGTGGAGATCAGGAGAACATAGCTGCTTAATGCATGCATAGAGAGGGAGGGTGGATGATCTTCTTTCATGTCATCATTTATTCTGTCTGATTAATTCCCTTTGCCCCTGTGGCTGAAGTGATTCCAGTGGATATGCCCCCCACCCCCTTCTCCTTCCTCCTCTTCCCTCCCTCCTACCCCCTACCCCTCTCCATACAGCCCCGAGCCCTCTCCTCTCTCTCCTATCTCAGAGCCCACTTGCTGGGCTGGGCCCTCTCTACGCCCGCCGGCCGCACTAGGAACAAGGCAGACCGTTCCCATGGTTACCGCCCCTGCACTGTGTTTGCCGTCCGCAGGTAGGCTGCAAGGCCCGCTCTGTGGAAATCTGTGCCAACTCACTCCTCTCAGCCCTATCTGTGTGTGTGAGAGAGAGAGCCAAACCCCTTCACCCTGCACTGCTCTGAGGCAGGTCTGCTGCTGCCGGACAGCCAGAGAAGATGAGATGCGGATGGAGCATTTAGATGGGTTGTGTGTCTGCTGCTACATCATCAAGTAGCTTAATGTGACTTAATTCAACATCAACTTAAGCCTGTGAGGAACCTCCTGTTGAGACACATCCTAAGCCCCTTGATTCACCTGAAGTTAGACCCTGGACGTATCTTTTAGTGGCCTACCAACACGGATGTAGTGCTGCTGTAGCGTGGGGAGCGGCATTGAGAATGCACAGAGCTGGTAAAAATGTTTCTGGAAAATGTATTAGAATAAATTCTAAATAAATAATATTTAATTACCACAAAAATTCCATGAAAACGATAGAATGACAAACTAAATAAATATGTAGGCTATAGTAGCCTATAGGTAGGTAAATTGTGGTTTCTTCCCTGTCTTCGCTCTCTCTGGCAGTGGCGTGAATGATGAATAACTGTAGGCGTGTGAAGAGGCCCACCTTGAGCGGGCCAAATCTTATATAACAAGAACTGCCACAGACAGAAAACTTCAGGGGTTGCTAAAATGGCTGTCGCCAAAACAGTTTGTTATGGACTTGGGGCTCATGTAGGCCTATGACTCACTTGAACTCGCCCTACTGTCCGAGTGCTTAGCTTACAGAAACGTACCACCTCTATGCAGACAAACTGATCCACCACATGAACCGTATCATCACACCAACTAGATCTAGGATCCAAATTCACCGCGTCTGCCTTGATGTTCATAAAACTCCACGGACCCCCTCTTGCGCAGTGGAACCCAGAACGATATGTGACCACTTGGTTACGGTGCTGTCCTTTCAGCACCACGATTCGAAGGCCGCTCAAAATAAATAACCCTCATCATCAAGATCTGTTGCCTACGCCTAATAGTCCTACTAATCACTTACATGTATTATTATTATTATTATTATTATTATTATTACAAATAGAAGATTATCACTTCTCACAATGGTGCTCATTTAGTAAAATTTGATCAAAGCTGAATCAAAGTCTCTCAAGATTACATAATGATTCATTAGTATTTTACATAACAGAGCTGAATATAATAGCATATACTGTCGCATAGTAGGTCTATAAGATGTTACACCAAAAACACCTCAGTCATTTCTTATCTGAAGCTGAATAGTCCCCAGAAATTCCTCATGAGGCCAAAACTCAACAGCGCCACTAGGCAGGATATATGCTCTGATTGAAACAAAATAGGCCTACAAGAAAGGCTTATAGTTTGTTAACACCATCGGCTTTAAATCACTCACAAAACAGTAATTCAAGAAGATCTAAATGCATATTCCCATGAAACTGATTCAGATCAAATGATTGGCATGCAGTTTGGACATTTCACTGGTAAAATGTGAAGAATGATTGACAGTGATGATGGCCTATTATGAATAAGAGTTTTTCTTGAGACAATATGTGTGGGCACAGTCAGACTTTGGAGGACGCATTTTATGCATATTCTATAACGGTATTCAATAGTCTGTCGGTACAAACTTTGATTGAGAAATTATGACATCATTCTATTTTTTTTCTTTGTGCTCCCTCACCTAAACCACTGCTCACCAATATGATCAAACCCTATAGATGCGTGATAAACTACATACACATTGATTGAAGGTTTAGAACTTACAGGGAAACCTTGAAACGTTTTGAACATGCCGTTCCTTGTTTTTAACTCAAATCCTGAGAAGCATCTTGACGGTTTCCTAGGAAACCTACCTCCTCACAGTAGTTGACTGGTTTGAATTATAGATTTGAGACTCAAACCCCCGCTGTTTGTTTGTTTGTTCAAGCCTTTAAGTGAGGAGAGAACAGTGATGAGTCGAGAGACAGAGAGCGAGATGGAAAGAAAGAGAGAGAAAGAAAGGAAAGAGCCCTTTCCCGTTAAAAAATACGTTGTGTGCCTGCCTGGAAGGCTAATGGTTTGTTATTGAACTATCATTGACGAGTCTCCCAGAGCTGGACCTCCTGGTAGCCTTTAAATCCACCAGCCATTCCAATTTAAGCCACCAGGCTCAGATATCACAGGGCACAACGCTCTGATGTGGCCACAGATATCATTGGAACTCAACCAAGAAGAAGCCGGCTCGAAGGAGCCTTGTCCTGTGGGTTCCGTCTATGAAAGAATATTTTGGAATCGCTTGTGTATTTGCTAACCAGAACTCCCCCTAGCTGGGACCGACATGCTGTTCCCATTTTACCAATGGCTTCTCATATAACAACTAAAAAAACATTGCCTGACATCACTCCAGATGAGGAATGTTTGGTGAGTATTTATGACAAGTTAGTCAAAGTGATGCATCCAGTATTTGTGCGGTTTTCCCTCTCCGGCCGGAGAGTGTCTTTCGTGCTAAGATAACCAGTGTCGGTTTGGGTTTAGAAGCTATGTTGAGTGCAGGGAAGGCCCCTAAACAATTGCATTGGGGACCATAAAAAAAGCTTTGAGCTCTGTCAAATGAGCATCACCACCTTCATGCATTCAGTTAAGTGAAGACATGGGGCAGAATTGAAGACATTAGAAACAGGCCAAAGCCTTTTAGATAATCACGCCTCCAGGAATACAATACAAGCTGTATCCAGCACAATACAGAAGAAAAGAAAGAGTGTATGAGAATGACATAACACAGCCAGGGCTTCAGTATATGAGATCTTAATTGTGAACAAAATATTATCTCTTGAAATTCAGGACCACGGCATCAAACAACCCATATTATCAAGGGATTTGGTAAGACCTTTCTGTTCTTAGTGTTTCACACAAAGCAACAACAGTGATGAAATTGAGCAGACTTCAGAGCAACACAGAGAAGAGCCAGACCACACACAAAGTGGAGGTGACACTACTTCCAAATAATACATTCTTTAGTTCATACGTGTAATTTGATGTCTCTGTTCTATCCAGTTAGCACATGAGCCAGTAATTTCCCTAATCATATTGCATTCAAAGCCAGAGAAGATCCTTTAGAATTTAGTCAAGATAAAGAATGTCGTCTCCGGTCTTTGCTACTAAATCTACAAATGTATTTGACGCTCCATAAAAGTTAGTTACAGCAGAAAATGAATAAACAAGATGTCGTCAACATCTACAGCTGGCCTGGGCTATGAAGAAGGCAGGATTCAAAACCAAGTAGCCTATTGTTTTTCTTCACCACGTCTCATTACCAACCATTCTTATTATAAAATCTCATTTGTAATAGAAAATCCACACACTGCAGGTACTCTATGAGCCCTCAGAAAACCCTCATCATTTGATACCAAATAATAGCATAAAAACAGGCACCTTTAAGTGGCACCTTAATGCATTTTGAGTGGAGAGCGAGAGCCAGATCAATTGATTAAAGAGATCAATGGCACTGAGACACCGACCGGACACACAGCTCATTTTGAGGGTGCGCTGCTTGTCACGAGGATGTGTGAGTGTGTGTGTCTGTGCAATGTACCATTATACCACCCCCCCCCCCCAACATCAATTAAAGCCTTTCCATTTGCCTGCCCTTGTACACTATTAGCACTTGTCTCTCCGTCTCTGTGTGTCTTTAATCTTCAGGAGATGTTCCCATTGATGGGAGTATTGATTTGATGTTCAAGCTCTCCCTTTTATCTAGTGGCACTGGAATGCAAAGACCTACAGAGGAGAGCCACCCCCACCCCCATCCCCAGCATGTTGGGCTTTAACCCTCTCCTGGTTGTCTATGTTGCATTAGAGGACAACCTACATCTATCCCATCTATCCTCTGTCCTCAGAGAAAGATGCTACTGATGATCCTCACTGATTTAGAAAGTGGGGGGATTCACAGATTAAGGTCAGTGGATCAGTGACAGATGCTAAGACACTGTAGACAAGACAGAGTTAGATGGGCAATGTTTTGCTTCTGAGCAGGTGAGGAACTAAGCTAATTACTGCTCTGCATGGTGGAAACCTCAGCCTGGTCCAGCGAGTGTAGGCAGAAAGGGAAGCTTCTCCCCAGAGTTCTGTGTAGAAGGAGTGACTCACACTGGGTGCGTCCCAAATGGCACCCTATTCCCTATTTAGTGTACTACTTTTGACCTTCTGACTGGCCACTTCTAAAAGCAGAGTCAGCTTCTCCAGCAGCAGTCAGTCTTCCAGGAGTAGGCAGAGCTCTGTGGGAGCCAGCAATGAGCCGGCAGTGAGCCAACCCAATGAGGGCACAACCACAGAGCAGCACTCCTAGCCCCAGGGGGTCCCTCTGTGGCCCAGCATCACAGAGAACCACTGTCATCACTGGGTTACACTCCTCCCGGTCCGGGCCATTTGGTTAGAACGCTACCCTCCGCCCGGGTTCTCTAGAGAACATGGTTGCCAGTGGTACTGGGGACACTGCCAAGCTGCCTAGCATAAGGGTGGCATTGAGCAATCGATAATCTGTACAAATAACATAGTAAGCCTCCTCACTGTGTAATTTTCACCCCAAAATAAAGTACCATGCATGGCTCCTTCTCTCGCTCTCTCTCCCTCTCAATCTCAACCTAAAAAAAGTTGCTGAGAGGGCCGGAGTGCACTGCACGGTTTGAACATGGTCTCGCATGACTCTGTGCACTCCCTCCATCCCCGCTGAAACAATGGGCCTTATTTGTCCTACAGTCGGGTGAATTGTTTGCCGATGATTTGTCATGTAACTGTGCGGTTGCACATGTGAACACTGCTCCCCCCCAGTGAGCTCCCCGGCAGCTGCCTCCCTGCCTGGGGCCCGCAGCGCTGCCTCCCTGCCTCTGCTGCATCCCATAATTGCTCCCTGACTCTCGTCTTCCAGCGCGGGGCTCGGCGGAGCCAAGACACTAACCAGGAGCAGCTTCTCAGCTTTAAGGCCACAGTGTGGTCCTCAGATGCAGCCGAGATAAGTCCCCCGGCCTCGTTTCATCGCGCTCCAACAGAAACATGGAAAAGACGAGTGTGTTTGCCTTTACAGCACCAGCCGAGCCCACTCCTTCCAGGCAGGCTTCCCTCCCTGCTACTGCGTCTGGGACTTGGGATATGCTGGGAGGGAGGCTGCTGGGGAGTGGGGATGGTGCTGACATCACATTATCCATTACGCAACTAAAGACCCCCCACTGCGGCAAAACGAACATGACCAAGCACACAATGCCACAACGCTAACATCTGACATTGTTGCCTTCTTATACATGGAGTTAGTGTTGTCCCCAATTTGTTATCCACTGCATTTAATGAAGTTCTTAATTCAGAGCTGAGGGGCCACAGGTGCTGGGATGGACGTAAAACAAAGAGCAAGGTTGAAGATAGAATAAAGTACCTGACAACTGGGTTTTAAATAAAATAGGTATTTGCACATTTTGCTCCATTTGTGACAGCCGCAGTAGGAAAGAGAAGGTGCAGTTGAGACTGAGAGTGGATCGGACCGTTGAAAGGTTTCCGTCGCACTGTGCCCGGTGGAGGAACTGCTGTGTTGTGTTGCTCAGGTGACACACACTGACAGACCTGGGCTTTATTTTCCATGGTAAACCACAAGAGGTTTAACCTCGCACAACTGTACACAATGAAACGAGCGAGACACACAGACAAGCTGCAGACAAAACCATCTACATGGAATCTTAACACAACGTCCTAGCAACAACACCTAAACAAGCACAGTATTCTGTACATTCGAAAGGTAACATTCACTGGGTAATACAAAGACCAGAGATCACAATCACATAAAAGCATGTCTTATAGAGGAAAGTCCTTCATTCATGTCATCTCATGGTAGTTAGTAGTGAGGATATTGTCTGTGTCCCAAATGGCACCCTATGGGCCCTGGCCAAAAGCAGTGCACCCTATATGGAATAGGGAGCCATGTGGGACACAGTCAACCTCTTGGACCTGCCCTATGCTACATGCACATTCTGCACAATACTGTCACACAGCAGCCATGGAACAGTGAGTCTGCAAGGCATATTTTTCTCATGAATCTCAATCCGTTTTAAAATGTGCTGTGTTTGACGTCGTGACTTTGATTGTGTCCTCCTCCATGTCGCCCATGCAATTCCCTCTAAGGCAGCTCTCTCTGGTAAAGTGACTAAAGAACTAACCCAGAATCTAAGAAAATATGTACTGAAACAAACACTACAGGTTTATCGGGCTGTTTAAGTACTAATAATTAACATTAGTTTATCATATCAGTTAAGTTAGGCCTATTAAATAACATTACACTCCCTATAGATATCATATCCACTTCTAAACTTTGCATTAGAAGCAGAGCGTACTATGAGCATAAGGGACTTTCAGGGACTTCCTTCCCTGTGGTAAAATTAACCTAACAAACATCAACAGTCATCTCCCTTGTTTCCCCTCATCAAAAATGTATCACATTGACCTACTGTTTTGTTAATGAATGTATAATTGAAAACAGTATTCCCTGGGCTGGCTTGAATGAATGAGAAGGGAAATCTACTTGAGCTGGGATAGCTCTCTGCTTTTAATGAAGACAAAGTGACAACGTCTAAATCAGCACATTAACTTGGAGCCCTCTTTCTACTAAAAAACCCCCAGGATGGATGGGAGGAGGAGGACGATGATGGCATCCCTTTGAGACTTGGACCGCAGAGAGAGGAGAGGAGAGGGGATCTGGGTCCTCAGTCACAATGATCTCATTCTAATACGACTAGCTGCTGTAAATCTCCCGGGTTGGACATGTTCTGGAAAGGAGATGGAGCAAGCGGACCATAAAACGCCAGGGAGTCGTCCGTGCATCCCAAATGGCGCCCTATGTGGGGAATAGGGTGCCATTTGGGACGCACATGTCCTCTGTGCTGCCAGTCAGTTTGACTTGATAAAGACCGTCCACTGTCTGTCTCCCATTCAGAAAAAACAACCAACTGCAGTGAGTGGCCTATTCCTCCAGGAACACAACATAGTGCTCTCTCTCTTAGTCATCAGGGCATCTGCTGCTCCTCTTAGGGGGAGTGATGAGTGTTTTCTTTCTCCTAATATACACATGCTCTCCCAATGCATTTTAAACATCTGTCATGTCTTTAACATGTTTCAAGCAGACCACCATAGTCCCTGTGCCCAAGAACACCAAGGTAACCTGTCTAAATTACTATCGCCCCGTAGCACTCACATCTGTAGCCATGAAATGCTTTGAAAGGCTGGTCATGGCTCACATCAACACCATCATCCCAGACATCCTGGATCCACTCCAATTCGCATACCACCCCAACAGACCCACAGATGAAGCAATCTCTATTGCATTCCACACTGCCCTCTCCTACCTGGACAAGAGGAACACTTATGTGAGAATGCTGTTCATGGACTACAGCTCAGCGTTCAACACCATAGTGCCCTCTAAGCTCATCACTAAGCTAAGGACCCTGGGACTGAACCCCTTTCTCTGCAACTGGATCCTGGACTTCCTGATGGGCTGCACCCAGGTGGTAAGAGTAGGCAACAACACATCCGCCACACTGACCCTCAACACAGGGGCCCCTCAGGGATACGTGCTTAGTCCCTTCCTGTACTCCCTGTTCATCCAGGACTGCGTTTCTGCGCACGACTCCAACACCATCATTAAGTTTGCTGACGACACAACGGTGGTAGGCCTGTTCACCGACGACAATGAGACAGCCTACAGGGAGGAGGTCAGGAGACCTGGCAGTGTGCTTCTACATCTGCATTGCTTGCTGATTTGGGGTTTTAGGCTGGGTTTCTGTATAAGCACTTTGTGACATCTGCTGATTTGGATTTGACAACAACCTCTCCCTCAACTTCAGCAAGACAAAATTGCTAATCATGGACTACAGGAAACAGAGGGCTGAACATGCCCCCATTTACATCGACGGGGCTGTAGTGGAGCGGGTCGAGAGCTTCAAGTTCCTCTGTGTCCGCATCACTAAGGATCTATCTTAGTCCACACACACCAACACAGTCGTGAAGAGGGCAAGACAACGCCACTTCCCCCTCAGGAGGTTGAAAAGATTTGGCATGGGCCCTCAGATCCTCAAATAGTTCTACAGCTACACCATTGATAGCATCTTGACTGGCTGCATCACCGCTTGGTATAGCAACTGCTTGGCATCCGACTGCAAGGCGCTACAGAGGTTAGTGCGTACCGCCCAGTACATCACTGGGGCCGAGTTCCCTGTCATCCAGGACCTCTATACCAGGCGGTGTCAAAGGAAGGCATAGAAAATTGTCAAAAAAAAGACTCCAGCCACCAAGTCATAGACTGTTCTCTCTGCTTCCGCATGGCAAGCGGTACCGATGCACAAAGTCTGGAACCAACCGGACCCTGAAGAGCTTCTACTCCCAAGCCATATGACTGCTAAATACTTAGTTAAATAGTTAACCAAATAGCTACCCGGACTATCTGCATTGACCCTTTTTGCACAAACTTTTTTTGACTCATCACATACGCTGCTGCTACTGTTTATTATGTATCCTGTTGCCGAGTCTCTTTATTCCTAGTTATATGTACATATCGACCTCAATTACCTGATGTACAGCTGATGTACTACTCTGGAGGAGGAAGAGGACATTGAGGAAATGGTGGCAAACGTGGAAACCAAAGAGGCAGAGGAAGAGGTAGAGGCCGAGGGGCCCCTGCACATCGACTCGGTACTGGTACCCCATGTATATTAGGGCTGTCTTGGTCGACCAAGGGTTGGCTGTTCTTTCGACCAATCAAAATGTGTTTTAATCAAATCAACTATATTCACTGAGCTTGTCTGATGCTTTAAGCACACTGTTAAATAATGAATTTACATGTTTGTAATTTAGCCACCAGATGTTGAAGCGGTCCAATGGCGGTGAGCTTTACACCACTCCAGCCAACGCTTGGCATTGCGCATGGTGATCTTAGGCCATGGAAACCCATTTCATGAAGCTCCCGTCAAACAGTTATTGTGCTAACGTTGCTTCCAGAGGCAGTTTGGAACTCGGTAGTGAGTGTTGCAACCAGTAGTGAGTGTTGCAAGTGCTATGCTCTTCAGCACTCGGCGGTCTCGTTCTGTGAGCTTGTGTCGCCTACCACTTTGCGGCTGAGCCGTTGTTGCTCCTAGATGTTTCCACTTCACATAACAGCACTTACAGTTGACCGGGGCAGCTCTAGCAGGGCAGAAATTTGATGAACTAACTTGTTGGAAAGGTGGCATCCTATGACGGTGCCACGTTGAAAGTCATTGAGCTCTTCAGTATGGGCCATTCTACTGCCAATGTTTGTCTATGGAGATTGCATGGCTGTGTGCTCGATTTGATACACCCGTCAGCAACGGTGTGGCTGAAATAGCCGAATCCCCTAATTTGAAGGGATGTCCACATACTTTTGGCCATGTAGTGTATATGGATGATTTATAAAGCCAGGCATATTTAACAGTTAGGCTATTGATTATAGACCTAATTAAATTGGAGTTTCCTCTCTCCTCACTTTTCTTAGACAATTAAAGCAAGGGCTGTTTTCTCGTCCCCTCATTCTGCTGCAGCCTCAGTTAACATCAGTTAAATGCACGGACTAACCGTTCTTATTTAATCTTTTGATAGGAATAAGAGGGGGACACAATGTTCTGACACAGAGACTCACAGAATCAAAGGTTTGATATATGAGAGCGTGTGAGTGGCCAGAGAGAGGCGTTAGGCTGGACTGTGCAGGGCTGGACTGTGCAGGGCTGGACTGTGTAGGGCTGGACTGTGCAGGGCTGGACTGTGCAGGGCTGGACTGTGTAGGGCTGGACTGTGTAGGGCTGGACTGTGCAGGGCTGGACTGTGCAGGGCTGGACTGTGTAGGGCTGGACTGTGTAGGGCTGGACTGTGCAGGGCTGGACTGTGTAGGGCTGGACTGTGTAGGGCTGGACTGTGCAGGGCTGGACTGTGTAGGGCTGGACTGTGTAGGGCTGGACTGTGTAGGGCTGGACTGTGTAGGGCTGGACTGTGTAGGGCTGGACTGTGTAGGGCTGGACTGTGTAGGGCTCTGTATAGGCCTGTAGGATAGTTAGTTAGGGTGTGTCTGACAAGGAAGTTTCGCTGTGGCATCGAAGCATTCATTGTTGGAGCTGTTCCTTGAATGCTGCCTGCCGTGGATGGCTGTGAAATGGTTAAGGTGCTGCGAAGGTGCCTTTGACTGTTTGAAGTCGTTTGCGGTGAGGTGTACCAGGTGCATACGCGGTTACCTGCTTCTCATTGTTTACTGCTAACTCCCTTCCGCTAGCGCTCTCTCTCTCTCTCCATTTACTCCCCCTCTCTCCCCCTCTATAAATCAGATAAGGTTATGAGAGAGAGGAGAAATAGAAAGAAGCTTGTTTTACACTCTCTCTATCCTACATCTCTCTATCCTACCTCTCTCTATCCTACCTCTCTCACTGTTTATGTTGCGTGTTTCCCGCATACATGCATATACGTTAACGCACACACACACTAACACGAAGAGAAGGCAAGTCGTCTAACCACACTACACATCACCATCACTGTATTCACACAAGCTCTTCGACTTGGCCTTGATATACAGGATGTATGTCAGAAACCCAGCCACCACAATGCCTATGCACACACTCATGCACGCCCACACACACACACACACACAAATAAACACATGCACACACACATATACACATGTGAACATGTGCACACACACATCAATGCTATGAAACCTGCACATCAATGGCCCAAACTACAGTGATATGTGAACTAGGTCTGACAGCCTAACAGTGAACCAAAATGTTTCTAACTCTATCTGCAACAAACAGAGGTGTGACAGAGGTGGGTGGGAGGGCCTTCAAACAGGCGTCATCACATCTGAGGCAGAAAGGGTCTCCCTCTGTATCCACAGCACACAGTCTGCGTCCCAATTGGCACCCTATTCCCTACATAGTGCACTTTATTCTGGTCAAAAGTAGTGCACTGTGTAGGGAATAGGGTGCCAATTGGGACGCAGGCCTTCTGTATCCACTACACACAGTTGTTCCCTTACAACCTCCCTTTAAGCTCAGGCACTAAAGCACAGCTCCGTTGGCACAGAGCTCTGCGGTTCCAGCTGAAATGGGGGAGCGTTACGTTAATAACTTTCATGTCCACCATTAAAAATCTTGATGCTATTTTTTGAAGCAAGATTTTCTTTTTTTCCTTCTACCCGCCTCAGCTTGTTTGATATCTACAAAGACCTTGCGCTCTATCCCATAAGTAAAGCTCTATTTTAAGTCGTGAAATGGTTTCCAGTTGGCTCCAGACGATCATAGGGGGAAAACCACAGAGAAAACCACATTCCATAACATTTGAAAAGCAGCAAGTAGCTTGGCGGAAACTGGGATGCCTCTTGTTTAACTTGTGGAGTTCTGAGGAGCAACTGAGGCTTGGGCTCTGAGATGAAATGGCTTTAACATCCTCACTCACAACGCTGGGGTACAGCATCGGCTCAGTAACTACCACCACACCCACCTACTCACTCACTCCTGTTATTATCTTTCTATTATTGATCTTTTCTCTCTCTCTGCAGGGCCCGTAAGTAAGCATTTCACTGTTAGTCTACTATGTGGGTCTTTCTATAAACTAGGGTACCAGTGAGGATTTCCTACACTGGACAACTTGTTACAGCTGTTGTTAAGTCATTGATAATAATCTGCCATTTTTAAAAATGTCATTACATTAAGATATAAGGGGATCATAGCTATATTCAATAAAATTCACGAGTTGATTTAAAACCTATGTTTAACCCTTTATCATGGTTGGTATAGAGATTAGCCCTGAATCACTACAAGTGGTGCGGAGCAGACCAATTTATTGGATGCGTATGACAGCTCCCAGAAGCGCTAGAAGTATGAATGCTCTGACTTCTGCATAGGCCGCATCGCAGTAAATGCTGATGTCGGATTGACCATGCAGAGCCTTTTATGAGGACGACAACATCTGGCTTTCCATACAAATCATTCCATTAAAAAAAGAACCTGATTTTTGGTCACTTTCTCATTAGAAAAACAGTGATGGTGAGATTCAAATGGTGAGATTAATGCTACCACTATTCATGGCTTTATTATGTGTCCCTGCCTCGGCCACATAGGCTACATAACAATCGCCATGCATCCAATCTATTTAGTCAGGCAATGTCCACATTGTTCTCACACATTTTAGAATGTAATTTGAATATCAATGCATTGGCAAGGCCTAAAATAAAATAATTTTTCTTAAAGTGGTGATGGCCTACTTTTCTTTGACACTTTTTGCATGCATTTTTGGAGGAGGGGATTTCTATATTAGGCCCTATATGTACAATTATATAAATTATACACTTGTATAACATTGACGTCCTTGAAAATTACAATGAAGTGCTTGAAAAAGTCCCTGAAAGTCCTTGAATTTGACTTGCCAATGTCTTTATGAACCCTGCTTAAAGGATGTATTGTCCTAAGCCTATGTTGTTGTATAGATGGAGTTATGGGACAATTTGCATATATTCACTTTTATTCCTCTAAGTGCACATCCCTTTTCATTTAGTTTCAAACCATTTTGAAATGTTGATCCCAATGTCACACATTGACCCCATTATTTATGGTAAGACCCATGTGTGCTTTCCCATCTAAGAAAAAGTAGAAATGAACTTGGTTACATAATTTCTCTCTTTACTTCTCACTCTCTGTTTCTCTTTCTTTCTCTTTCACACACCTGCTTTTATACGGCTGTGTGTCTCTGGGAGCCCTCCCTGCCTGCAGTAGGCAGTGCATCATTATCTCAGGGCCTCTGTCTCAGGGATGAGCACACACACGAGGAACCGGCTCTGACAAAACATATCAGCTTACTTTTCATGGAATGTCTGAGACTGAGACCTACTGGAATGATACAGCTCAACTCTTCAAACAAACCACCTTGGAAAACAATCCAGCCAGTCACTAATTTCATTGTCTTCTACACACAGTGGAATCAAGTGCACAATGTGTGCCTGATTATCCTTTCCCTGACTAAACATTGTTTCAGAAACATTGTGATGACAAAGAAAAACGGTTTGAAATGGATATCAGATCGTTTGAGAAAAAAATGTTAGGGGGCATTGCTCTTAATGTTGAACAAAGACTGGCTGAGTTCCCCTTTGGAGTCAATGATGGAAAAATAAACAAACAAATTAATTCCATCCATGAAAGAACAACAGGACTCCATGTTGTGATTGGAGTTGGGAAACGGCAGAAACGTTCTGCCTGTCTGTGTGATCTTTTACTCTTTCTCTCTCTTTGGGATTTTGTTCCATAAGATTTACAGGGCTATTCTTCAGTCACATGCTCTTCCAAACACGAAAACTTTTCATAATTCAATGAAAATGAATCTAAAATACCTTTCAAATAAAGTTATTTTAATGTTGGTAAGTATGGGGCCGACTGTCCCAGCCCTCCAACTGCCCTGCTCTCTACCAGAACCCACACTTAGCCAAGCACAAACATATGGCCTTATCTGATTAGATGCTACAGATACATACCCTAACATGCCTATTCTTTCTTGAATGGCTAGGCTGAACCCAAGAAATCCACCATCCTTGCATGTCACCACAGATTTCACTTCCCACCTCCCCAACACAATATAGGTCCTCTGTAGCTCAGCTGGTAGAGCACGGCGCTTGTAACGCCAAGGTAGTGGGTTCGATCCCCGGGACCACCCATACACAAAAATGTATGCACGCATGACTGTAAGTCGCTTTGGATAAAAGCGTCTGCTAAATGGCATATTATTATTATTATATTATTATTATATTATAACATGCAACTTTGAAAGTAGACCATTCCATGTTTCAACTTACAATGCCAGTGCAGCTACCCAGTGCAGCTCTGGGACAAGGAGTGTGTCCCAAATGGCCACCCTATTCCCTATACAGCCTGGTGAAAAGTAGAAACTATATAGGGGAATAGGGTGCCATTTGGGACGCAGCAAATGAGGGGTTCCACAAGGCCTTGGGCTGAACCTCCCTCTGCTGGGGTCAAGCCACAGCCCACTAACACCACTACCCAGCTCACCCTCCCCCACCCATCCACCAGGCCGGGCCCCGCACCCTGAATGAGCCAGTGCCCAGCCCTAGACCCGGTGGAGCCACCCCAGCCGCATGGGGCAGACACACATGGGTGTGATCACAGTGGCCTAATCCTGCCCCATCTGATACCCATCTACCAGTAGCCCTCACCCACAGCCTCACCCACCCACCACCGCCGCTCTGGTCTGGTTCTCTCCTGCTGCTGCTGTTGTGTGGTTCTGCCGCTCTGCTCTGCCACGGCTTGGCCTGTCCCTCACAGCAGGGGGCAAACATCACATGACCACAGCAGAAGTGGGCAGAACAACCTGTGACGGAGGGCTGTGTTCATGTGTGGCCTCTTGAAAGGCACCAACACAGCTTGTAATAATTTACAGTGATTTATAATCATGTTACAGAATTAGTTTATGTAATATATGCATTTGTAGTCATTTGTTATTACTAGAACCATTTAGAATAAGATAGGCCCTACACCCAAACACATCATTGTAATACTGTGAATGACATCCATGACACACAATTTTATAACACGCCTCATCCACATTGGATGGGTAGAAGCAAGCAACACAGTATTATGTGCGTGTCCAACACGGCTCAACACACTAAGACTTTCCTCACTGTTACAAGGCCTACAGTAGGACTGTTTATCCCAACCTATTGAAACGAAACATCGCGCAGCAGTCAGTCACATGCTTCACTCTGTGACGCTACGGCTACCTGTGAAATGATAGTGATTAGGGCAACAGTAATAACGGACACAGTTTGATGTGATGAGGGAAAATTCCACCCGAGCAGGCCTGCACAAACATAGCACATCAAGATGAAAGTTCCACCCTGCTCTGAGCACACATGGTAAGGCCCGTCGGAGCCAGGGAAGACAGAAGACACACAAGTGCAAACAGGTTGTAAAGTTCCTTACAGAGCCAGATAAAAGAGAGAGCACATGGCAAATTGTCATCTAGGGCCATGCACACACCATTCAGCCACCCATATATAAAACGCCTGTCAACAAGAGAGAAGGGGACTGGCCACCACTCAGAGCCTGGTTCCTCTCTAGGTTTCTTCCTAGGTTCCTGCCTTTCTAGGGAGTTTTTCCCTAGCCACAGTGCTTCTACATCTGCATTGCTTGATCTTTGGGGTTTTAGGCTGGGTTTCTGTACTGCTGATGTAAAAAGGGCTTTATAAATAAATGTGATTGATTGATTGAGAGAAGACAACAAACCCCACAATAACAACCCTCTCTCTCTCAAACAGGCTTTGTGTGAGAGTGTGATTTGAAGGAGTCAGGCGCAGGAGGGTAAATCACAGAATACAGAGTTTATTTCGTAGACTGTTGACGCTGGATAGCGTCAACAGTCCAGTGTGCAAAACAGGCGCACTGGAACAAATACAGGCACACAGGGAAAATATACCCCGGCAATACAAAGTACAGGTAGCTCCACCGAGCTCCACTCATCTCACATGAAACAATTACCCACAAGGACAAGGGGGCAGAGGGAACACTTATACATGGACTAATGAGGGGAATATGAACCAGGTGTGTGTAATTGACAAGACAAGGCAAATGGAATGATGAGATATGGAGCGGCAGTGGCTAGAAGGCCGGTGACGACGAACGCCGAAGCCTGCCCGAACCAGGAGAGGAGGCAGCTTCAGAGGAAGTCGTGACACTTTGTGAACGGACACACCCCATCATCCAACACACTTGTATTTCATAGTGGAAAAACAGAAGAGTGATTTCCTATCCTAACCCAGGCCCAGATGCTATAGATGAGATGACATCACAATGGACGGGCCAAGAACCACGGCTTCATTCACAACTATTAAAACTGAGTCAATCAGCCAAGTGACCCAGGAGACTGTCACTCACTCTACCCAGGATACAGTGTCCCCAGCCTAGACACTGCTGCTCCATCGAGCCCCATCACAGACCCACAATGCCTCCTCCCTATCTAGCTATCTTCATTTTTGATCTCCAGTCCCCTATTGCACAGAGCTCGGCGAACTCAAAGGTGCCCGCATGTTTTGTTCAGCCATCTTCATCTCCTTTCCTCTTGCTTTTCTTCCGCAGCAATCACTTTTTTTCATAAACATCATCCTAAAACATGAAAGTGATACCACCCTCTGACATCAATAATCTAAAGTTATGGTTATATAAGCAGGGGGATTTTTTTCTCTTTCCTTTTATGAAAAAGTACATGCTGTATGTATATACTTTAAAATATGATTCATCTGGGGAAGGTGATGCTGTTTGAAAGTGCCATGTGACGGCACTATGAAGTACAGTAACAAGAAATGATACAAAACCTGGTTCCCATATGTCACATGGGCATTAACCTACGAGCCACCTATCCAACCCCCTTGTAATTTATTTTCAGTTAGGTAAACAGGAAGCAATATGAACATGTCTAAAACTACAGTGTCCTAGTAACACAGGTACCTCAGCCCCAGATTGGAATTTGGAAAAGTCAATGATTCGATAATTACACATCAAAGGGGTAGAAAGCAGGTTACCGCATGTTCCCGGGGCCTATATTTAGTCATATTTGCAAGGTGAAGACTCGGAAGGAAGCCGTTCTATTTAAACCCCCCTGTGCTGTGCCTGCCTGTGTGATAGTCATCTTCCTGTAGTTTATTAACTGCAGTCTGAGAAGCTGAGCATCTGGGCTGTCAACAACAGCAATCGAGCCGCCGTTTGGTTTGCTCCCATCAGCCAATGGGTCACCTGGGTGCAACATCCCCCCATCCCCTTCTCCCCCACCCCACCTGTAAAGACCTCGCAGACAAATACAAACAGGGGCCCAGGATGACCAAGCTGTGAGTGGCTCCTGGCGGAAGCCTCTAGTACAGGGTTTCCCAAACTCGGTCCTCGGGACCCCAAGGGGTGCACGTTTTTGGTTTTTGCCCTAGCACTACACAGCTGATTCAAATCATCAAAGCTTGATGATTAGTTGATGATTATTTCAGCTGTGTAGTGTTAGGGCAAAAACCAGAACGTGCACCCCTTGGGGTCCCGAGGACCGAGTTTGGGAAACCCTGTACAAGTAGACTAAAGAGTAGTGTTTATTAGAGACGCTCTGACTGAGCCTCTCTCAGATTCGTGAGTAGCACTCTTGTAAAAAGCGGTGGAGTTATAAAACATGTTAGTCATTGAAACTGTGATTTTGAGTAGAAGACTATAAAAGTGCAGCAGATGCTGGAACATCCACCTTTCAGGAGAGCTCTTTAATATACTCAAAATTGGGGTGTGGGGGGGAACAAGGAAATAAGTGCATGAATAATTACAGCTATAAACACCTCAGGGGATTCAACAGGTTTCTGATATTTTCTAAATGTTTCCGCCTCTTAAAATAGGCTTGTACATATTTTATCTTGAGGCTTCTTTATAGCCATCCACTTCAAAGCGCTGAGGATGAGAGCCCCTTATCGTCATTTGTATTTAAATCTGCAGCTTCTCTGTCATTTCCTGCTGTTCCTTTATTAAAGGCCCAGTGCAGTCAAAAACTTGATTTTCCTGTGTTTTATATATATTTCCACACTATGAGGTTGGAATAATACTGTGAAATTGTGAAAATGATGATAATGCCCTTTTAATGTAAGAGCTGTTTGAAAAGACAGCAATACATTTCAGCTTGTTTTGGTGGGATGGAGTTTGGCCTGCCTGGTGACCTCACCAGGCGCTAAATTAGTTAATAGACCAATAAGAAAGAGAGTTCCAAACATCTCTGCCAATAACAGCTAATTTTTCAGTTTTCCCCTCCCCACTCAGACCACTCCCAGACAGTACTAGCAAAATTCTTGCTTGAGAAATTGCTCTTTGCTAAGAAGCTATTTTTGTTTCTTTTTGACCATTTTAATTAAAAACAATCACAGTAAGGTACTTCATTGTTCGCCAGAAATGATTTGATATTGAGATAAAAATGGCTGCATTGGACCTTTAAAGCCTTTGCTAACTCTCACCTGAGGCTCAGAGAAAGAGAGAGAGAGAGAGAGTGTGTGGTCTCACCCCCTGCATCCCCTGGCACCCTATTCCCTGTATAGCCCTGGTCAAAAGAAGTGCACTAAATAGGGCCTAGGGTTGACATATGGGACACAGTCACTCCCGCACACATACAGCTGCCACTGCTAGCCTGCCCTGTCCCACCCTTACTGTACAACACAGCAACATCATCACAAGTTGCCTACCAGGATGCTTTTAGTTGGTCTCAAAGTCAAAGGTCAGGACATAATGTACAGGATATACATTCTCTGACTGACACGGCTTTCTCTGAATGTTCTGCTACGGTCAATACATCTATTAGGCTCCTCTGCCACACCTCCACCATCATCCTTGTTCATTTAAATAATCTCATGCTTACATGTTAAATTACAACAAGGAGCAGTTTTGGAGCAGTCCCAAGTTTCCAAGTAGTTTGTTCACACACACACACAAGCGGGCGCAAAGCTGCTTTTCTTTAGCGGAGCATAATCCAGCACCACTGTTTCTTATCGTTGTCAGTCAGAGGCACAGAGCCCCAGCCCCTGGGCTTGTATGCAGGGATTACAGGGCCTAAGTCAGTGTTCCTGCTTTTGGTTACCTAGGGACTAGGGGGCTAGTTGAACAAGCCAGTGTAAACAGCACTTCACAATGCCAGACGAGGATGTGTGATCTGGGGACGTGCGATCCTGGGCTTTGCTTGTAATGAATCCCTTGATCTGGGGAAGGACAAACACTTAAGGCACAGATAGTTCAGCACAGAAGCAAGGCAGAGACACACCCACAGACAGAAAGAGGGAGAGATACGGAGAGGGAGGGCTGAACTGGTAAAGTAACATTTTTAAAGATTGTATCCTGTTTCCTGTATGACGATACTCAAAAAGTTGACTGACAGAATTTAAGCGGAACACCAAAAAGCTCAGTTAAGAGTATTACGCAACTCATGAAAATTCACTACGAAATATTTGAAACAACTAGCTGGCCTTTTAAAATGTTCACTTGCTCAAGATTCAATACAATGAAGAAACAATGTGAACACATCCGCGATTAACTGTTCTTTCCATTCGAATTGAACAGGTTAAGTGGGATATGATTTACAGCCGCCCCAGTCTGTCTGCTAGACATGTTAGTGCCTGTGATCCACACGGTGAAAACCACATCTTCCACATCACAGGCTCTCTGGGCTCTGATGATTGTCCTGACATTCTAGCCCTCCATGAGCACAGCACACCGCAAACATCCTCCTCCGGGGCCACATCACCCACTGGGATGCAAGGCCATCAGAGAGAAGAGGGAGAGAAAGAGAGGAGATAGGGAGGAGAGGAAAGAGGAGGGGAGAGAAAGAGGAAGGGGGATAGAGAGAACAGAAAGAAAAGAGGAGAGGAGAAGGAAAGAAGGAGAGAGGAGAGAAAACAAGTGTATTTATGGAGGCGAGACAGAAGGTAAGGAAGAGAAAGAGAGGGGTGATTGCAAAGGAGATTAGAAGAGAGGCATGATGGGCAGGACACCATGAGGAGGCAGAGAGCGGAGAGAGATGGATGGGCAGGTGAGGAAGAGTGCATTATGGTGAGGATACCATGAAGAGGGAGAGAGAGAGAGGAGAGAAATAGATATATCAGGAGGAGTGTATTCTGGTGGCTCTCATTTAGAACCCTTCATCCGCAGGGGTTTGACTCCTTCAGATGAACCTCTTCTACTGATCCCCTCCAATTCAACAAAGTCTTCTGGTAATCCAAAGCATTACACACACCCTAACCCTTCTCGCTCCACAGCTACACACTCAGGAGGAAGCTTTGTTCAAAGAAAAGCTAGGGAAATCTAGTACAGCATCTGGGATTGTCTCAAATCGCCTTCTTTAGACACTCTCTCTGGAAGGACAACTGATATCTACATTAATGTTACAGCCAGAACATAATTCCCTGGCATGTCCCATGAAACATCGCTGTAATAAGGGTATTAGGACGTGTTTGGCATAGAAGGAGCACGCTTTCCAGCCTCATGTGTTTTCTTTTGAGACGTTGTAAAACGATTTTTGTAAAGAGAATAGATTTTTGTGAAATTCTTTTGAAGAGTTAATAACATTAATTCTAAAATAATAAGGAGTGTGAGTCAACTGTCTGGGGGAAGAATCAGCTAATTAGACAATCTGTTCATTGAGGCCTTTCAACTAATTGAAGAAATGTACATATTTTATAACAAAATGGTTTCAAATACTCCTTTCAATAGTCGAATACTAGTCTTATAATAGTCTTATATATTCTAACAAAATTAATTATTACCCTGTGGATAGTCTACTCTAAACTCAACAGACAAAAATAAATAAAAAATGAGAATATTTATTTCATAGTTTCTGGGAGGTAAATTCACTAATTGCTACCAAAACAAATAACAAAAAAAAGCATCGACCAAGTCAAAACCGACAAATGAACCCAGCTAAAACAATTAGGTGATAGAGCGCCTGAGCTGAGATAGAAGCAGAAGAGCGCCCGCCTCTGGGTGAGGAGAGGTGAAGACAGGCATCACCTTGTTCAATGTAAACATTAGAACTGGAACACCAAACAGGAGGGGATCCACAGCCCTGTTTCCCCTCGCGCCCCACTGCCATGTCCCATGCTATAATCACCATCTACACCCTTCCTTTCAAGTGGCAGGTAGATAGATCTGCAGCTACAGTACTGCTATTGCTGCTGGGTAATTACAAGGGAAGCAACAAGTGAGCATTGTATGGAACTGTGGAGACACACACACACACACAAGGAAGAAAGTGCTCTTTATTCCCAAAACAATCTTTAGAACCTCTGTGCTTCGCACTGCGGGGCAATTAAGGATAAAACGGGGGAATTAATTTATAAGAAGAAAGAGGTAGTGACACATTAATTTCTGGAAATAACACTGAAAATAATTCAGAGTATTGTGTTTACTTTGTAATGACAACTTTATAATGTCTCAATAAAATGTGTTAATTATTTTATGATCTGATGCATTTGGAGACAAATGTAGCCACTGCATAGAGCCTAATAATACAAACAGAAGATTGTTTTTGTGTCTCACACACTCGCATACATACACACACATACAGACACAGACACACACACTTGACACTTTTAGGTCATTTGAGTGGCAACATGACTAGGTCTCATATCCAACCCCATTTTAACCTGAGCTTCTGATTGTGCTAGCGTTTCTTTCAGAACACTTCAAAGAAAGACTGTTGGAAAAGACTTTTTAAAACACCATGCTTAATATTAGAGTGTTTGCTGCTTTCACAGATTTAACAAAATGTGCATCACCTAATCAAAGATGCATAGTTCCTTATTAATGTTTTATGTTATAAGCTACCAATACCCAGAAAACCTACAAAAGTGTGAGCAAAGGGAGTGAATCAACACAGTGTCAGTTAGTCACACCTCAAAATAAGCTTTGTTTTTGATGTGCTACTGATTCAGACCATACTCAAACTTGTATGAGGGTGCGGATGTATACTTAATATCAGAGAGTAATACATGGCAGTACAGAAATAAATATCTACTGGTGTACACATGACTTTTCATTGTTGTTTTAGACTTTCTAATTTCCTTACAGTTTGTTATCCTTGCATTTGACTTTCAGGTATAGACGTTTAACTGATGATGCACCCGTTATCACAAATTGATTCATTCTGAGTCTTATAATAATCCAACAGAGTGATTAACTCTACATTGCGATGTGGAAGGTAACGTGATGTGGACTTACAGATGGTGACACTGATCCGCTGGGGATGTATGGGTCGGGCAGCATGAGAAACGGGTACCCTGGATACAGTGTTTTATGCATTCCTCCATCTTGATGTTTGGAAACTGTGGAGTGAGACAAAGATGTGAGATAATATGTTTTCTCTTGTTCACTTACCTTCCAAATAACTTTTTAGCCTACTGTAGTTAAAACTGGTATAATAAGCAAAAGTATTTTCAACAAATAATGATAGAGAGTTCTTCGACAAATTGTAGGTTACAGACTTGTTTTACTACTGTCACATATTTGTGTGACAAAGTGACAGCCCTAACCTTGCATTGCATCACAAAAACAGCCAAACCCCAATCCCTTGTTGTTGCTGTTGTTGTTGTTGTTGTTGTTTGTTACTCACCACATTGGGCTAGCCACTGATCTCTAAAGTCTAGAGTGTGATGGTAACAAAATGTGTGATGCATCTTTACAGGCTGTCCAAAAAGAGGGTCATTGATCCACATGGATGTTTTCAACTCCCTTTAAGGTAATTGCATGAGTGGACAAATGTTTGTGATTTATCATATTCAAACATTGATACTGAACTAGAGCACATTTATACATTTTAAATAACGTTTAGCTGCCTTTAAATGTGAGGTTCAGCACAGGCAAAAATCAATTTGTGTTTTTGACAGAATTGGCCCCATATAGGGGCAAGAAATAAACCTAATGTAAAGCTGAAGCCTACTATATACTTTTGGTTTTCATTAGGTCTTTCAGAATGAAGTTACTTTAAACATTATTACCATGTCATAACCTATGTAGCCCAGGGAATGCAACCTCACACAATATTGTCAGAAATCTCAGGAAACGTATTTCACTCACTGCGATACAATTTGCCTACTTCAGCTACTGTCGGAGTTTGTTAGTTCTTACCGCAGTCGAGATGCTCCCGGTGTTTCTCTTGATAACCTCTGTGTTCGTTTTGCTGTCCCCGTCTGACCGCCTGAAAGTGTCCAAAGCAATGACAGTAAACATAGATCAGTAACCTGAGAATAACTTTGAACAGGCCAGGCGACAAAAGTTTCATACTAAGACCCCTCAACAACCCCTTTCAACCTTACCAACAGCGCATAAGAACTCTCTCTCTCTCTTGTACCTACCGCTGCGTTCGGACTTTGATTTGTCTCCGATTCATTCACCAGAGACGACTTGAGGTCAGCTAAGTCCCTTTCTGTGAAAGCGTTTTCTTGAATTTTCTCATCTTGATCGCCTTCATCCTTAAAGGATATCATTTCATCGTTCGCTCCGAGATCATCTCCTCCGCCACTACTGAGCTGAGGCATGTTGCTTTGAAAATAAAAATTCCTGTCCTAGCCTAATTAGAGGTGCACTCCTCAGAAAAAAATAAACGAAACTTTCTATTAATCTAAACCACCCAAGTTTGTTGCACTCAGATACGGCCAAAGTATTAAACTAAACAAAAGTTGCTCTGCTGTGGAGCGGCCCTGCAAGTTGAATGTAATGTAGCCAGGCAGCAACAAATAGCGCATTTGAGCTCAAGACAAGGCGAGGACTCCCAACATCAAAGAGCGCCGACCGGTGATTGACAGATTCAATGACTTGTTGGGGGTTGTACAATTGTTTCCGCAGAGGGTACAGTTCTTAAAGAGACATCACCTAAGAACCTGCTGGGCATTAGCCCATTCAGGACTTTTAACACTTCATCATGGATAAAGTTACTTGTTTTTAACAAAGGGGACATTTTGTATGAGCAAACGATCTTTCAGATTATTGAGCATTGATAGATCATTCCCACAACGTTATCTAATGTGTAACATTGTTATAACATTGTTATACATTGTTATATATACATACACACACACACACACACACACACACACACAGATACAAAACCTAAAACCATGTTATCCCAGCATTTGTGAAGTTGTAGAAATATTTATTTGACATTTGTATTGACATAGTGAGAACATCAGAGACATGTAGGACATCCCCTGTAAACCATCATAAAAAGACTCAAGCTCATCAATAAAAGAGGCATGGCATGTCTCGCTAGTCTCTACAGCACTTGGATTTTGTTGTAATCTCCAAAAACAGCAACTGTCTAGAATGAAACTGTTTGATTGATGGAAAAACACAATTTGGAGGGGAAAGGGAATGTAGTTCAAAGATGTAGACCAGGAATATGGTGTCTTGTCAAACAAGTATCTGTCTTTTCTATTTTTTCACGTCAATGCATTTTTTATACTGATACAGTAGCATGGTCTTCTGAGTTTTAATTGAGAAACATTTATACGCTCCCATGCTGTGACTTAATATTTGGTTTAATCTGTTGCCTTGAATGAAAATGATGAACCACAACTGGGAAATAGAATGAAATACAAACAGAAAATGTGCCTAGTATTTGCATAAAGCTGCATATTTATCCAATATCGGCCATGCATATGAATAAAAATATTAAAATGAGCTGTTTAATGTATGCAAATCTAAATTATAAATGAGTTGTTTAAACTCCTTGTTTATTCACTCTGATTAAATATGGACAGCTGTTTTTCACAGAACCAGTTTTACTATGTGGCTTACTTCACAAGTTCTTGATTCTTTGGCACTTTTTGTGTGTGTGTTTCTATGTGCTCACATTGGTTTCACATATCCTTGAGGTGGGGTATGCGCTTGTTCCTTTGTTGGACTTGACTATGTGTGAGTTTTGGATTTGATTAATATGATAGATCTATCTTTGTCGGACTCCAAAACATTCCTTATCAGTCTTTGTGTGTGCATTACTCACTCACACACCAGTCTCTGTATCCCCATCTCTTATCTCCTCTATGGTAATTGCAGACATGACGTCAGATGTCAGTAACTTCTACTCTCTGCTCTGCCTTAGGGGCAGGAAACACCAAAAAAGGAAAGAAAATAGACCAAAAAATCTCAGGCTGCCGACACTAGCACTTCATGTCGAGAGACAAATATGTACCATTGGTAATATTGCTTCAGGCAACAGTTTACGGAAACTCAATGCAAATATTAATGGCACATAAGTTAGTCACTTGAATGTTTATGGGTTAAATTTAGAGCAAGTTTGTAAGACAGAAGTATGTCTGTGGTGGTGAGGTTGTACACTTTACAAGCAACGTAATTATGTGGCTTTACAATGATGTGGAATCCTGCAACGTACATTTCTCAAGTTCCACATAAGTCAAACCTGTTTGTTATATGTCACTCCTAGTGCGCTGTTGTCTATTGTGAACAATACTGACATATCAAGTGACATTTTATTTACATTTAGTCATTGAGCAGGACAGACACGAGTCAAATACACTACCGGTCATAAGTTTTAGAACACCTACTCATTCAAAGGTTTTTCTTTATTTTTACTATTTTCTACATTGTAGAATAATAGTGAAGACATCAAAACTATGAAATAACACATATGGAATCGTGTAGTAACCAAAAAAGTGTTAAACAAATCAAAATATATTTGAGATTTGAGATTCTTCAAATAGCCACCCTTTGCCTTGATGACAGCTTTGCACACTCTTGGCATTCTCTCAACCAGCTTCATGAGGTAGTCACCTGGAATGCCTTTCAATTAACAGGTGTAACTTCTTAAAAGTTCATTTGTGGAATTTCTTTCCTTCTTAATGCGTTTGAGCCAATCAGTTGTGTTGTGACAAGGTAGGGGGGGTTCACAGACGATAGCCCTATTTGGTAAAATACCAAGTCCATATTATGGCAAGAACAGCTCAAATAAGCAAAGAGAAACAAAAGTCCATCATTACTTTAAGACATGAATGTCAGTCAATACGGAACATTTCAAGAACTTTGAAAGTTTCTTCAAGTGCAGTCGCAAACACCATCAAGCACTATGATGAAACTGGCTCTCATGAGGACCGCCACAGGAATGGAAGACCCAGAGTTAACTCTGCTGCAGAGGATAAGTTCATTAGAGTTACCAGCCTCAGAAATTGTAGCCCAAATAAATGCTTCACAGAGTTCAAGTAACAGACACATCTCAACATCAACTGTTCAGAGGAGACTGTGTGAATCAGGCCTTCATGGTCGAATTGCTGCAAAGAAACCACTACTAAAGGACACCAATAATAAGAAGAGACTTGCTTGGGCCAAGACACACGAGCAATGTGTCCAAATTTGAGATTTTTGGTTCCAATCACAATGTCTTTGTGAGTCGCAGTGTGGGTGAACGGATGACCTTCGCATGTGTAGTTCCCACCGTAAAGCATGGAGGAGGAGGTGTTACGGTGTGGGGGTGCTTTGCTGGTGACACTGTCTGTGATTTATTTAGAATTTAAGGCACACTTAACCAGCATGGCTACCACAACATTCTGTAGCGATACGCCATCCCATCTGGTTTGGATTTAGTGGGACTATCATTTGTTTTTCAACAGGACAATGACCCAAAACACCTCCAGGCTGTGTAAGGGCTATTTTACCAAGAAGGAGAGTGATGGAGTGCTGCATCAGATGACCTGGCCTCCACAATCCCCCGACAACCAAATTGAGATGGTTTGGGATGAGTCGGAACACAGAGTGAAGGAAAACCAGCCAACAAGTGCTCAGCTTATGTGGGAACTCCTTCAAGATGGTTGGAAAAGCATTCCAGGTGAAGCTGGTTGAGAGAATGCCAAGAGTGTGCAAAGCTGTCATCAAGGCAAAGGGTGGCTATTTGAAGAATCTCAAATATAATATATATATAATATATGTTTAACACTTTTTTTGGTTACTACATGATTCCATATGTGCTATTTCATAGTTTTGATGTCTTCACTATTATTCTACAATGTGGAAAATAATAAAAATAAAGAAAAACCCTTGAATGAGTAGGTGTTCTAAAACTTTTGTCCGGTAGTGTACATTTATCAAATACTTCAGGTGCGCTTGATTTAGCTTGACTGGTACTATGGAACCAATGGAATAGTCCCAAAAGTGCAAACTCCTCCCACCCTACACTCCAGTCAAAGGTCGTGTGAGCAGTCTTCTGTAAACTTAAGTCATGTTTTAAACCACTCATTTAATACTTTTGTCTAAGTCGGAATGAAGCTTTGAACATCAGCTGAAATGGATAGAGTCCATTGACCAGAGAGGGAAATTAGATAATGAAAATTAAAGGTTCCTCAAAGAAGAGGAATACCAACAAAAAATCCAAAGTTCTTCCATTTTCCCTTCTCGGATATTGCTAAGCTAACAATTTGGAATCATGGAATGATTTCAAGTGAAAACTTTAGTAATCCCTTTTCCATTTCTTAATCATTTGCAAGGGAAACCATACTCTTTTGCATGGATTTTTACGGCACAATGGATAAATTGCAGTTCCTACAAAAAAATGATATACTCTGCTTTCTAAATAAACTTCAGGCACATTAAAGCAGCAAACTAATTAAATCACATCCTTTCATTGAGGTTAGGCCACATCGAAGGAAGCAGTTCTTAACTGGAACCACTTGTGTTCGCTTTATTGGTTTCCCTCCAACCATAAACATGTTCTCTCAAGCAACATTCAATGTGCACTACTGAACCTTAGCAAATCTTTTCGACAGCCTAATTTTATATAGGTTTTCCCCCATGAAATATTCCACCCTTCAACACAAGTATGTATGAAGTATGAAGCACCCTTGAATGTGAAACCCTGTAAATGACAATAATTGAATTGGATGAGTGAATTGTTCATTTAAATTGTATGCATCCCAAATGACACCATATTCCCTATATAGTGCACTATATAGGGAATATGGTGTCATTTGGGATGCACACATTATTACTACATTGTCTCTGTGACCTGGTCAGTTCTCTCTCCTTTCTAAACTGGAGTTTGATGAAAATGGCATTTCTGTCTGTTTATCTCCTCTAGAATGCAGGACAGTTTTTAGATGTTATATCTAGGACTTTTACACAAACACTATTTGAATACATCTCCGAAGTCTACATTATTGATATGTTCCCTGTGAGTACGTTGTAAGGCCGAGCCAAACTGAAGATAATTAACACATAAAAGGAGCCATAAGGAATGTAATAGTGATTACGCAATGTGCGCTTGTTTCTATAAAGGCTAAATAAAGTGATGTTACTTGTAATGCTGCAAGGACCAATAATTTTAACAAAAAGGTTAAGAAGGCAGGTAAAATGCTAAGTAAAAGGTAAGCTAACCTTCTGCCTCGTTTTGAGTTAAGGAAGGAGTTTTTTGAGGAGAAGAAAGCAGAAAACCATTATTGGAGAGGTTCCATCTTGTCTCACGACTGCTTTGGCTCATGTGCTTTTAAAGATGTTATAGTTAAAAGAGCTGGACTGGCTCATTAAAAATGCTCTCTGATGGGACCTACCATACCTCTACATTCCAAATGGCATTATATTCCCTATATAGTGCACTACCTTTGACCAGGGCCCATAGGGCTTTGGTCAAAAGTAGTACGCTATATAGGGAATAGGGTGTCACTTGGGATGCAACCAAACTGTCTCACATCACAAAAGACTTGCTGAAGGAGCAGCCATTTGCTGTTATAGAGTTAATGAGGTATAGGGAAGTTTATGGACGGGTGAATCTGCTATGGACCAGATGTTGGGATAGTAGTTGGATCACAATGATCCTTATTAATTTCTATGAGTGGGGTATTGTGATGACTGTTCTATCCTCGCCCTCCCCTACTCTACAGGGCTGTAGAGTTGGCTGTTACTGAGGAAAAGGCCTTGGTCCCGAGGTTACTGTGCCCTCCCTAGCAGAGCCTGAACCATTGCAGTGGAGGGAGAAACCTGTTGTAATCTGTGAGGCAGGAAACAAAAGGCCTCGTTAATGCAGAGTCTTGCAGGGGCCTTTGATGTGGAGCCAAGCCATTCACTCCTCGCTCCTTCCACACACACAGGCGTGCGTGCACACACACACATACACACATACTCACAAACACACACACACATATGTGCACACTCACACATACACACGTACGCACGCACACACGCTTGGCACACACTGCTATTTAAAGATTCACTAGATTGAAACAACGATGTACGTTTGTACAAAGATGTGGCACAAGCAGCATGTTGCTTCAGTGGAAATATATTTTTTTCTACAGCACCTTTTCCCCTCGCTGAATTTATTCCATTGCTTGTTGATCTTATGCCGACATGCCAATGTTGCAATTATTTAAAACAAAAGTGCAGCTTTTTTGGCACCACCACACAACTTCACAATAGTACACTAAGATCATTGACATGCAAAAGCTGAGCTTCAATTTCAGATATTTTCATTAACAAAGTTGTAGCTTGGATTTGTGGTAAAGTGTGTGAGTCAGTCCTTCCCTGCCTTGCCTCTGTACCTAACATGATATTAACGGTTTTACTGATATTAACGGTTTGTTATTACCACAGTCCAGCAAGGTCTGCTGTGGGTGGTTACATAACTCTCTCTCTCTGATGAGGTTTTTACTCAGGCACAGTCTCTCTCTCACAGATACCATGAAAGCACAAATTTAACCTCCTCAGTCTCTGCTAATAAACACTTCAGATTGTTGCTTGAGTGTCATTGACTCAGATGAGCGTAATTCAATTGCTAATCAAGTCACATCTGATTTGGTTTTGATATGTTCTCTCTACAGTCTGTCCCTCAGGATTTAGGTTGCATTTTACATTGAAAAGAAACAGTTGTGTATGAGTGTATGAAAATGTGTGTGTGTGCTCTACAGTTGAAGTCGGAAGTTTACATACACCTTAGCCAAATACATTTAAACTCAGTTTTTCACAATTCCTGACATTTAATCCTAGTAAAAATTCCCTGTCTTGGGTCTGTTAGGATCACCACTTTATTTTAAGAATGTGAAATGTCAGAATAATAGTAGAGAGAATGATTTATTTCAGCTTTTATTTATTTCATCACATTCCCAGTGGGTCAGAAGTTTACATACACTCAATAAGTATTTGATAGCATTGCCTTTAAATTGTTTAACTTGGGTCAAACGTTTCGGGTAGCCTTCCACAAGCTTCCCACAATAAGTTGGGTGAATTTTGGCCCATTCCTCCAGACAGAGCTGGTGTAACGGAGTCAGGTTTGTAGGCCTCCTTGCTCGCACACACTTTTTCAGTTCTGCCCACACATTTTCTATAGGCTTGAGGTCAAGGCTTTGTGATGGCCATTCCAATTCCTTGACTTTGTTGTCCTTAAGCCATTTTGCTACAACTTTGGAAGTATGCTTGGGGTCATTGTCCATTTGGAAGACCCATTCGCGACCAAGCTTTAACTTCCTGACTGATTTCTTGAGATGTTGCTTCAATATATCCACATAATTTTCCTTCGTCATGATGCCATCTATTTTGTGAAGTGCACCAGTCCCTCCTGCAGCAAAGCAGCCCACAGCATGATGCTGCCACCCCCGTGCTTCACGGTTGGGAACGGTGTTCTTCGGCTTGCAAGCTTACCCCCTTTTCCTCCAAACATAACGATGGTCATTATGGCCAAACAGTTCTATGTTTGTTTCATCAGACCAGAGGACATTTCTCCAAAAAGTACGATCTTTGTCCCCATGTGCAGTTGCAAACCGTAGTCTGGCTTTTTTATGGCGGTTTTGGAGCAGTGGCTTCTTCCTTGCTGAGCGGCCTTTCAGGTTATGTCGATATAGGACTTGTTTTACTGTGGATATAGATACTTTTGTACCTGTTTCCTCCAAGATCTTCACAAGGTCCTTTGCTGTTGTTCTGGGATTGATTTGCACTTTTTGCACCAAAGTATGTTCATCTCTAGGAGACAGAACGCATCTCCTTCCTGAGCGGTATGACGGCTGCGTGGTCCCATGGTGTTTATACTTGAGTACTACTGTTTGTACAGATGAACGTGGTACCTTCAGGCATTTGGAAATTGCTCCCAAGGATGAACCAGACTTGTGGAGGTCTACACTTTTTTTTATGAGGTCTTGATTTATTTTGATATTCCCATGATGTCAAGCAAAGAGCCACTGAGTTTGAAGGTAGGCCTTGAAATACATCCACAGGTACACCTCCAATTGACTCAAATGATGTCAATTAGCCTATCAGAAGCTTGTAAAGCCATGACATCATTTTCTGGAATTTTCCAAGCTGTTTAAAGGTACAGTCAACTTAGTGTATGTAAACTTCTGACCCACTGGAATTGTGATACAGTGAATTATAAGTGAAATAATCTGTCTGTAAACAACTGTTGGAAAAATGACTTGTGTCATGCACAAAGTAGATGTCCTAACCGACTTGCCAAAACTATAGTTTGTTAAAAAGAAATTTGTGGAGTGGTTGAAAAACAAGTTTTAATGACTCCAACCTAAGTGTATGTAAACTTCCGACTTCAACTGTATATGCTTGTGTGTGCATAAGCTCCTACATGTGTATTTGTGTGTACTTTAATCTGTATGTGTGTGTGTGTGTCTGTATGTATGACCATGTGTCATATGTGTGTGTGTGTTTATGTACAGTATATATCCCCTTGTGTGTGTGCGTGTGTGTATGACTTTGTGTGTGTGTGTGTGTGTGGCCAGGGCTCTGGGGCTTGCGCCCCTTTAGAGGTAGAGGACTAGCGTGATAACCCCAGTGAGCCAGCAGCAGGCTCTGACCACAGTGGCGGGCAGCTGAAGGCTGATGCCTGAGGCCCTCCTGACTCCCTGCCCCAGTCAGACAATAAATGGGAGTCAGGAAACACAAAAGGAATTAGTGTACTTCAGCATGTTAGTGGAGTGGCAGCAGCGGTACAGTGAGAACAACTAACAAGCAAATATGGGACCACTTTTATACTATATAGTTATTACAATGTAGTTAAATGGCTTATTATATAATTGTACAAATCACACACGCGCACGCACACCCACACACTGATGATTTACTTTTGTTATTACTTCAGCTTATGAAACTGCATGTCACGTTCGTCATAATGAGTAGACCAAGGCGCAGCGTGATATGCGTACATCTTCTTTAATAGTGTACTTTTCCAACACGATACAATAACAAAACAACAAACGAATACGTGAAGTCCTCGGTTAACAAAACACAAACCTACACGGAACAAGATCCCACAAAACACAAGTGCACAACAGGCTGCCTAAGTATGGTCCCCAATCAGAGACAACAAGCAACAGCTGATTCTCGTTGCCTCTGATTGAGAACCACCCCGGCCAACCTAGAAAACACATGAACTAGAAACTGAACATAGAACACAAAACATAGACCCTACACACCCTGGCTCAACATATAAGAGTCCCCAGAGCCAGGGCGTGACACTGCATAGAGATGAACATGACGTCCTTTAGAAAGCCACCTAAATAAGCCACCTCACTACAACATCATACATCACAATGAATGAAACAATTACAGTTACAATTCCGCAATTGCATTGTTTATTTTTCTTGGTTTGTAGAGTGAAATAAATGAATGTCATATATAGAAAAAGATCAGAGTGTCCTTTACCAGGACTTATGGCACAGCTATTAAATGTGTGCGTTCAGCGTTCACGGTGGTCGCTTTCTAGTGGTGAGTGGGCGGGTTGGACTTTTGAGTTGACAGTTAACAGCAGATTCCGGGATCACTTTTTCCGCTGTTAGTGGACTGATGTGGCTAAGTAGAGGATGTATACATCTATCAAGGGGATACATGCTTAGTCTCACACACGCACATGCATGTAGGCATGCGCGCACACACCAATGATCTGGGTACCAATGTTTCACAAGACCTATAGAGAAGCCACAAATTGATACCTGCCAAGATACCAAGAGGCAAGAAAGCAATTGTTCATGTGTTCTGAGTGCTGTTATTCCGGCTTTAGGCTAATGAGATGACTTGGCAGACCACATGCCCATCCTCAGGGGGGACATCCCCATTAGACTCCTGTCCACAGGGTCTTGCTTTAAGACAAGACATCTACAAAGATCATACATGAGTATCAATCAACATGAAAGGGAATAGAGAACATCTTTTTACATGGCCCCTGTGCACAGTTTTTGTCTAACACAAGAAGCAATGGATACGAGCCATTCACAAAAGAGCAATAGCAGGAAGATTAATAAAGGGGTGGATATTTTTTTTACAAGTGAATGGATTGAAAGTGTGGGGAGATTATTACAAGCACAGAATCATAAAGAACACAGTGAAAACTCCTCTGTGTGATCTTGTTAATTTCCAAGCATTATGAGAGCCTGGGCTCCAAACATCCTCTCTGAAGCCAAGGTCAAAAGTGGGGAGCGTTGCACAGAAAAGAAAGAAAGAAAACATCCCAGATTTTTTAACAAGCTGGCAAAAGCCATGGAAATACAGGGAAAATACTAAGAGAGCTGTTGCTAATTGGCTGCCTGAGGAGTGGTGAAAGCCAAGGATCAGACTTACTTCTCACTCAGGGACAGAATTAGTGGTGTGAAGGCTAAGTAAATGACGGTGAGATGTGTAATGAAACTAAACCACCGTAGCTACATATACTGTACATGACTGTATCAATGGTGCTAATCCATGTAGGCTAACAAGAGCTATTTTGTGTTCCATATTATTTACAGAGTAATTACATGGATTACACCATTTCACAAAGTAGTCAACATGTCAACCAATTGATGTGTTTATACGAGCAATATTCTAGTGCTTCTTTTAGAACTGCAGAACACTTTTATTGTACCAATGTACTGTGTGGAACTGGTCAGTGAGATAGGACCAAGGACTCAGCAAAGTGAATAAGGCTGACCCCTTGAGGAACAAGATGGGAATTAGTGGAAACTGGTTGTACAGTAGCCTACATTACGAACCTGGTCTTGTCTATCGATGGACAAATACTTGATTTTTGCCCCTTTGTATGACTGTAAATACACAGCTCAGGCTCAGAGACCACAATGCCAACTTTCAACTTTCAACAAAGAAAATATGCGATTTGTTCTTTTTTTGGTGTGATATGATTACTTAGGATCAGTGCTTTAAAGTCTTAATTATTGTTCTTGTCTGTGTCTCTGCATGAGCATTCTAAGGAAAGTTCTCTGAAACTGAACTTGCATGTGCTATAGTGCTATATTAGAAGCCACAGCATTCATTTTACCACATTTTGAAAAATGATTTGGTCCCATCTGGGATTGATCCCTGCAACAGATATAACAATATTTTTTACCCATGGAAGGAGATATAGTTTGAAATAGAAAAACCATTAGATTTATTGGACATTTAGCTATGGTTGGAACACTAATATATTACATACTCACACATCATTTTTATCATGACTTCTGTCATGTGAAAACATATTGACGCCAGAAGAATTATGCCTCAAGTCGTTGAGTCTTCCCTTTTTCATCAATAGTGAACCACTTTCCAATACAATAATGTAATGACAACCGTTTGAGGTGGTTGATTATATGTTTATTACCAAGACACTTATAGGAATCATCTCCAAATTTCCCCCTAAAAACATATATATATAATTCATAATTTCATAATTTCTAATTTATTTTACATTCAACGAGAACAGCCCAATCTACTCAATGCTTTGGGACAAAAAATACTAAACAGTTTCTTTGGTGCCCTTACACTTTATATTATAGAGTTTTAAGTACAGTAAAGTCAAGATATCATGAACATTTTGCTACGGTGACACCAAGGGTACAGGTTTGTGCTCATGAGAACTGTCAGCTCAGAGGGCCATTTACTTGTCAAACAAAAACAAAATATTATCCAGTGATATCAAATATTTTGCCACTGTGTACGGTACAATACGGTTGTTGAGCTGGATTTATGAGGGAGGGCCTTGTAATCTTTTCGCCGTGACTGGGGTTATTCTGTGTGACACTGGGAAAGGCGGGGTTAATTAAACTAATCCAAAACAAATAAACGTTTGGCAACCCATGAAAGGCTGTGGGAAATGTTCTGAGACTGAACCGACTTTAGAGTCCTAAACTTTAGGCTTTGATGGTTTTGACTTGATTCAGAGACTGAGAACAGAGATTGGATGTCCCAACTGGTGCTGAACTGTTTAGCCTTTTTTTAAACCCAAACAGGGATTAAAAAAATTATGTAGACTGATGCCTACTGAAAAATGTATATATCTTTCATTAATTCACTAAAATTAAAATGCTCACACTTTATTTGAATTTTTATGACGTTGGGTTCATGTAGCTGAGATTTTCTTTAATCCTAGGTAATGTTATTACATGGAACTAATATCAGGAGGCAAATATATGACTGTGTTACACAGGAAGCTGGAGAATGATGTTGTGATAATAGTGTGGTAGTTATATCCTTGCAGAAAAAAAACAATGACCCTTGAAGAGTGTGATTCATAGTCAACTAACCTTGTCCCTGTAATGACAGGGGAAACCCAACCCTAAACCATACTTGTGTATTTGGGAGAGTGAGAGTTTGGTGAGAGTTTGTCTGCATATGTGTGAGAAATAGATGTGAATGGGCTGCTTCTCACAGTATATCATCTAGTTGTGAATCAATCTTGGGAACAAACATTATTCTCCCAGGCCTTCTGATTGGCTCACTGCAATTTAAAGTGATGGCACCCTGGAAGCGCTACACAACCAAATCTGTTCTGGTTTTATGATGGGCTAGATTACAGGGTTGCTCTGGCAATGGCAGCAAAAGATTCACCACACATATATCAACTGTTGTTATTTCTCTTGATTTTCTAAATTGGAACAACTGAAAACATTCATTGAGGCTAGATAGACCTCTTATCTTTACTACTGATATGATGTATTGGTCTTGAATGGTGGTTGGTGGAGCAGTGGTTGATATAATAACCATTGTTGTTGCATGGTGTTATGGGCTCTTGGTTTTCACGTATTTGCTCCATACTGCAGTTTTTTAAAATCTTTTGTCAGGGCTGAGCAGCTACGGTTTTGGGGGAAGAGATAACTATGTAGAGTTTTGGAAATGTGTTATTCTCACACTGAGCAAGCCAAAGATGCACCATAACTAAAGTTGGCTTTACAGTCCATAGTGACTAGAACTACTAAGACAAAAATACATCATGTTAAAAAATGTATATAATTCGTTATCCAGGACCAGAATTAATAAAGGGGAACTATTGGGGCCTTTGGGGAACACTACGTCTCCTCCTCAGAACTATAAAAGATGATGGACTGAGACTGATATTTCTCATGCTGAGGGGAAAAGCAATGCTGTACGTTTATAAGAAGTATTTTTATTTAGGGTTGCTTGGATGTGACAAGACGGTCTGAGGATGTACTGTATGTTCGTTATTCAGAGACGCAAGCCTGGCATTTAAGGTTTCCTGTCTATCTCCTCAAAGCTAGCACATATGCCAAGCCTTGGAGTAGACATCTCCTTTTGTTGTCTGATTTCTTTACACTTTAGATCAAGGAGCTGCACATTTCTCAGTAAGGTGTTACACAACAAGCCAAAAGCTTGTTTCCACTGCATAACAGTCTGGAAGTTATCATCCATTATGGCCTCTCAGTTGCTGTTTGCTGTGTTTGAAAATATGTTCATTTAAAAAGGGTTGAGTGTGATTTATTAAATTGTCCTTTCTCTGTGCTACATCATGTCAAGGCTTTAGTTCTTTGTTTCGTTTGTGGTCCAACCTTACCTAAAGGTTACAAATGGCCCCAACACATCAACCAGGCAGCGGTAGAGTAATGAAATTCAATTTCCTAGGTTTCTTCTTGGCCATGTCTATGGGGTTAAAACCAGGCTTGTTCACAGCAGTAAGTGCAGGCATAGAGATACCATTCCATCCTTTGCCCCTTTGATGTGCAGACACCTGGGGGGGGAGAATATGGAGAATGTGTTGATTAGATTATCCCATATTCAGTACACATGTTGATGTTGGGTGCAGTGAGGTGTTGGGCTCTCTGATAAACTTTATAGTGGTTGTTCAATAGCTTCAATGCTGAACATCTCTCACTTCTCTGAGCCAAACCTGTGTTGTGATTATCAATGGCAAAAATATCATAATTGTTTGAATGATCAGTTGTTACTGATCAAGCACAGTTTAGTGTTGAACATATTAATCTAGACACATTGGCCCTTCATATGTTCATATTTAGTATACCAGAAAGATTGATAACATATCTATGGAATTATTACCACAGTGTTACACTGCGAGGTGATTTGGGAAATAGAAAGTGAGTGATTGCAGCAATACTTCAGTTCCCACAACAAAGCTTGTTCTATACTGGCAAAAAGTGCATCTGAGCATACACGATTATCAGCACAGATCTCTCCACTACTGTGAAACTGTCTGTTACCCATCTTACTACATTCCTTGGACTACAGTGCATGGTAGCTGGATAAAGATCTCAGTCTCTCACACTTAGAACAAAACAAAAGAATACAAGCAGGCATAGCGAGAGTGACTCAAGGCTCAACCGTGTGTGTGTGTGTGTGTGTGTGTACATATGCAAGAACAGCTTTGACCACAGTCAAGCCTTGACATTTCTCGTACCTTCTACCAAAGTTCAAACAGGAAACACACATATATTTTTTTCCCTATAACGTTAACAACTTCTGTGACGTTGAACTGAAGAAAAAAAACAAAGCCTTTCAAAGTACCCCTTTCACATTGTTTTAGCTCATCTTTGGCATCACTAACTTTATGTGCCAGGGCAGGGCAGCCAACAGTGGACGATGGGGATTTCAAAAAGTCAAGAAGTACAGAAAAGGTTGAGTGAATCTCCTACCAACTACTTCTTGTATTCTGTGTCACCCCCTCTCTAAAAAACATTTCCAATCATTGATATAAATTATGTTTTACTCAGAAAAGTGGAGACAATAAACCATCCCATCTTCAAAAACGTCAGTTACCATATTCAATCATTGCCCATAGTTTATGGAAGGTAGAAGGTCTTTGGAGAGCGGCTGTTTGAGTAGGAACTTGGGGGAAAGAAAATGATTTATACAACCATGACCAGAGTCTGGGTTGCGGACTTCCATTCAGTGCTGAATGGAAAAAGCGGCAACATACATCAGGCTCCAGTGAAGTCATTGACTCATGAGAGGCTTGGTTGGATTGGAGGGTTTTGGACCTCACTTGAACCGCTGTTTTGAAAAAGATGACATAGTGCTTTATTTATCCATATGTTGTAAATTATGGCATCTGTTTATAATTTCTTTATTTACTTTGTAGATGCAGGCCCTGGGTTGATTAGCATTTTCTGTTGTGTTTGTCATCTTTAGAAACGTGACTGGCAGTTGGTGATGGCTGTTTGAAGTGTGCATTGGTTGGCTTTGATGCGTGAGGATGAAAGGAGCATTCAGATATTACTTGAGGATCATTTAAAAATGAATTTGGCTTCATCTGCAGGCGACTGAAAGGCGACAAATGAGAAATTGTTGGTAAAATGTGATTCAGGATACAATGACACAAGAACAACAAAATGCAATTTTGCATGTTCAAGACAAAAGAGCAGTTCAAGAATTTAAGGAAATACCTTAAAGCTAGAATCCTTAATTGAAACAATAACAAAGCCACTCCCCGCTTCTGTTTTGGAAAAAAACTGAGAAATGCAACCACTCTTAAATTCATAGACAGAGCTATGGATACAAGGACTAACTATCCATGATATCAACATTAGAGTTTAAACCATGTTTTGAGGCTATACAGTGTTTGTTTAAATGTACATTGTTTACAAATATTTCAGTAAAACAATATTATATTTTGGGTTCTGATGTGGTACGACAGTTGAACTAAGTTCATGAGGCATTAATAAGTTATATATATACAGTGGGGAGAACAAGTATTTGATACACTGCCGATTTTGCAGGTTTTCCTACTTACAAAGCATGTAGAGGTCTGTAATTTTTATCATAGGTACACTTCAACTGTGAGAGACGGAATCTAAAACAAAAATCCAGAAAATCACATTGTATGATTTTTAAGTAATTAATTTGCATTTTATTGCATGACATAAGTATTTGATACATCAGAAAAGCAGAACTTAATATTTGGTACAGAAACCTTTGTTTGTAGGTCTTGACCAGGTTTGCACACACTGCAGCAGGGATTTTGGCCCACTCCTCCATACAGACCTTCTCCAGATCCTTCAGGTTTCGGGGCTGTCGCTGGGTATGGAGGTGGACAGGTGTCTTTTATACAGGTAACAAGTTCAAACAGGTGCAGTTAATACAGGTAATGAGTGGAGAACAGGAAGGCTTCTTAAAGAAAAACTATCAGGTCTGTGAGAGCCGGAATTCTTACTGGTTGGTAGGTGATCAAATACTTATGTCATGCAATAAAATGCAAATTAATTACTTAAAAATCATACAATGTGATTTTCTGGATTTTTGTTTTAGATTCCGTCTCTCACAGTTGAAGTGTACCTATGATAAAAATTACAGACCTCTACATGCTTTGTAAGTAGGAAAACCTGCAAAATCGGCAAGTCCAAAAATGGATGTAGCAACTAAGGATTGTAGCTTTAACTTTAATTGATTAAAACAATCAGTCACTGTTGGTAAACAAATAAATATAAGAGTATCTGCGTCTATGACAGACTGTTTGTTAGTTATGAATCGTGATGTTTATACAGTGAGGGAAAAAAGTATTTGATCCCCTGCTGATTTTGTACGTTTGCCCACTGACAAAGAAATTATCAGTCTATAATTTTAATGGTAGGTTCATTTGAACATTGAGAGACAGAATAACAACAAAAAAATCCAGAAAAACGCATGTCAAAAATGTTATAAATTGATTAGCATTTTAATTAGGGAAATAAGTATTTGACCCCCTCTCAATCCGAAAGATTTCTGGCTCCCAGATTACTTTTATACAGGTAACGAGCTGAGATTAGGAGCACACTCTTAAAGGGAGTGCTCCTAATCTCAGCTTGTTACCTGTATAAAAGACACCTGTCCACAGAAGCAATCAATCAATCAGATTCCAAACTCTCCACCATGGCCAAGACCAAAGAGCTCTCCAAGGATGTCAGGGACAAGATTGTAGACCTACACAAGGCTGGAATGGGCTACAAGACCATCGCCAAGCAGCTTGGTGAGAAGGTGACAACAGTTGGTTGAATGGAAGAAACACAAAATAACTGTCAATCTCTCTCGGCCTGGGGCTCCATGCAAGATCTCACCTTGTAGAGTTGCAATGATCATGAGAACGGTGAGGAATCAGCCCAGAACTACACGGGAGGATCTTGTCAATGATCTCAAGGCAGCTGGGACCATAGTCACCAAGAAAACAATTGGTAACACACTACGCCGTGAAGGACTGAAATCCTGCAGCGCACGCAAGGTTCCCCTGCTCAAGAAAGCACATATACAGGGCCGTCTGAAGTTTGCCAATGAACATCTGAATGATTCAGAGGAGAACTGGGTGAAAGTGTTGTGGTCAGATGAGACCAAAATGGAGCTCTTTGGCATCAACTCAACTCGCCGTGTTTGGAGGAGGAGGAATGCTGCCTATGACCCCAAGAACACCATCCCTACCGTCAAACATGGAGGTGGAAACATTATGCTTTGGGGGGTGTTTTTCTGCTAAGGGGACAGGACAACTTCACCGCATCAAAGGGACGATGGACGGGGCCATGTACCGTCAAATCTTGGGTGAGAACCTCCTTCCCTCAGCCAGGGCATTGAAAATGGGTCGTGGATGGGTATTCCAGCATGACAATGACCCAAAACACACGGCCAAGGCAACAAAGGAGTGGCTCAAGAAGAAGCACATTAAGGTCCTGGAGTGGCCTAGCCAGTCTCCAGACCTTAATCCCATAGAAAATCTGTGGACGGAGCTGAAGGTTCGAGTTGCCAAACGTCAGCCTCGAAACCTTAATGACTTGGAGAAGATCTGCAAAGAGGAGTGGAACAAAATCCCTCCTGAGATGTGTGCAAACCTGGTGGCCAACTACAAGAAACGTCTGACCTCTGTGATTGCCAACAAGGGTTTTGCCACCAAGTACTAAGTCATGTTTTGCAGAGGGGTCAAATACTTATTTCCCTCATTAAAATGCAAATCAATTTATAACATTTTTGACATGCGTTTTTCTGGATTTTTTTGTTGTTATTCTGTCTCTCACTGTTCAAATAAACCTACCATAAAAATTATAGACTAATCATGTCTTTGTCAGTGGGCAAACGTACAAAATCAGCAGGGGATCAAATACTTTTTTCCCTCACTTGTAACTGCTCTGCTGTTAATATAATGAATTATTGTTTTCTGACATGACTTACTTCAAGCCATCTTAAGGAAAATAAAATCACAAAAACACTGCCTCATAAACACTGCATGATATTATCTTGGAATTAATCAATTATAACAGAAATTCAATGACAAAAACAGCTCCTATTTACTTTGAAAAATTAGCTCAAATGAAACAACATAAATGCCACTTAAAGTACTTTCAATTAAAATAATAATTGAAATGTTGCTATTAAGATTAAGGCAAATTGAAAGAATCCATCAGATAGTTATGTAGGTAAATAAGACTTCAATCATTTTCATAGTAGTAGTTATTTTCTGGACTACAGTATGAGAATGTTAACATAAATTATTTCAAAATGCTGAGGCTTTTTATTTAATTTCGAGGTGTTGCTATTTTATGTGATATGAATGTGTTTATTAGTCTGAGAAATACAACATGTTCCTTACTCTTTTCAACTGAGCTAAAACCCAACAGTATATGTTATTTTAATCAGTATATTCATCTTATGATTAACATTTAAACTAAATTGGAGAGAAAAAAATTAGAAATACAAATTGTTTTAGCTCATACAGTAACTAATCAAACAAATAACTTCAAGAAAATACTATATGAAGATTTTGAGAGTGTCTGAATACCACAACATATAAAATTATTAGGGAATCAAACATGGACGAATTCTTCATAGCATAAGCAGCATTGCCTCAAATTTTCAGATATCAAAATATGTGAAAAACTAATTGTAGGCCTAGTACTTCTGTCATGATGGACAACTTACACCAGAGAACAAAATAAATGTGAAGTTCTCAGTTGCCTTTTTTTGTGATTTGAGGAGACTTGTTTCACTGTGCTTTCTGGAAACAGAGAGGAGTCACATTACATTGCTTACACTGCCACCTACTGGCCAAAACAGCTCAAAGCTTCTCCCATGTCCTCTTTCAGTATGCGGATCCTTTGGTTCTTTGATTAGGCAGTTTCATGGTCCCCTTGTCCTCTCAAGATATCGTAGTGCTGCTAACCTTCCTAGAAGCCACTCTAGCACAGGTGGGAGTGCAAATGTTCATAAACGGCTTTCCAAACGTCTTTATTTGTAGGGTATTTTGCCTATTTCGTAGCAGCAAAGATAAAAACATAATTCGATAAAGGTAGACATAATTACCGTAGGTGCATATCATAGTTCCAAAGATGAGCATGGTACTGTATGCTCTCCATAGGCCTAGCTGTGCATTTCTACTTCCTGGGTCACCTGTGTGCCTAAAGACACATACTGCAACCAGTGACCCATGACCCATAAATAGAGTTTATGATTGAATTTCTATTTAAAAAATATATAAATATGTTATTTTGAGCATAATATAACTAATCTGACGTCGAAAGTGAACTGGTATAGATTGTATCACATTGTAGTTATTTTCACTAGATAATACCTGGAGGTTTTTGCTGCCAGCTGCACCCTAACTATGACAGAGGAAGTCATGGGGTTTGGCAGGGTTCCACACAACCACACTATTCTATGAAAACAAGTTACACACAATTTCACAAAAAGCTTTGCATCCATGCACTCATGCCATACACTGCACTCATAGGTGTCACAAGAGCACAGGACAGATTATGAAAACTGGCACTGAGGTGATTTGTATATGACAAAAAAGTTCAAAATAGCAACTGCATGATAGGCTTACATAGAAAAATGCCTTCACAATATGCACATTTTGAATATATAAACTGTGTCAAACAGCCAGGATTTGCTGGGGATCCAGATAATGCCCTTCAGAGGTCGACTGTGATGAGTGCTCAATGTCACATCCTGGCTCTTCTCCTGTGCAACACTGATGCGACATTCCTGCATTCCTGCGATTAGGCTACTCCTTGACCAGGGACGGTTTTGTTATAAGCACATAATGGTGGGGAGTTGTGATTAGGTGGGACGACCTGATTCTAGATCGGTTGTTAACGGCGGCGGGTTTTAAGCCTACTGATGATGCACTATGCGGACGTAAAATGATCAACAGCGCGTGCGCCACAAAGTTAACGCAAGAGTCGTGGCTCTTTTTTCAAACAATTGCGTGACTTCTAGAGTGTGTGACGCTGTGGCACCTCCTCTTACCCCTCCCTTTTGTCCAGTTGACAGGAATCTCCTCAGGCAGGATTGGAAGGCACTGACAGAGGTATGTTGAAATGTAGCTAATATTGTTGCCTATTATGGGGCACTATTGTATCCCTTTTGTGATGGACATTGACCTCTTGGCTTGAGTGGGAAGAGATGGCACGCGCATCCACCACGCAATCAGTAACGTTACGTTAGAAGCAGCCCAGGAGGAGAGATGCTGATCAGCATGCAGCTAGCTAGCCATCATGCTCTCGAGTAACTAGTTAATACCCTGTGTGCAGTCGTCTGGAGTTGACTGCACGCATTATTATTTGGATTTAATGAGTTTAGGTACTATTCTCTGCAAATTTGATTTAAATTACTAGCTATAGCCAGCGATAATGTGCAGGGTATGCGCTTGTCCCGCTGTCCACCAATTACTTGCTAACCTCAGCAGCTAGCTAGTTTGCTACTTAGTTAGCAAGTAAGCAAAAGATGTTCAAGCACAAGCAGTGACGCTTCTGCCACCTTGTTTCATAACCCCTTGGACATCATCAGGTAGCCAGGCAGAAGAACTGCTCGTACCAGGCAGCAGGTTGCAGATTCTGTGACAACTATCTGGGAAACATTGACATCAAATTTCCATCTCCAGTGCATGTGGACAGTGAAACCACCTGCCTGATACGGATCTGATGTCTGATGCAACAATGCTAACGTTCTCAATTTGGCTAACTGCTTGATCAATCTATCCCAAGGTCCTATCAGTCAGTGTTCCCTTGATATTTATGTTCAGATATGCTTATTTGAAAATTAAATACCGCAAAAATCTAGCTATAGTAAAAGCTATAGTCTGATGAAATTGCATTGACTTTGTGCAATAGAGTATTTCTATCTCTAGAGGGACCAGAAGGACATCTTGCGTGACTTTCCTTGAGGACCCTGTTATGTAGACTAGCTAGTACATTCCTCAAGGCCCCACTGACATTATTCTCTGTATGGCCTAATATTCTAACCTTTCCCACCAATAATGATCCTCAAAGGTTCAGTGCTCCTTCCTGTGTGTGTATTTGTGTAATGTGTGTGTTTGCTCTGTGTGTGAGCGGGATGTGTGTGTGTGTATTCTGGAATGCCTGATGCTTAACACTTCCTGTCCCCTCCATGGTCCCCTTCGAGCTACGAGCGAGTGCCTGTTGGTCACTGAAGATGGCTCGTATTACTGAACTTCAAAGCGTGTAGAAATGATAGATGTGTAATAATTGGTTTTGGGTGTCACTAAACCATGCATTTACACTGAACAAAAATATAAACGCAACATATAAAGTAAATATATTTTTATTTTTATTTTTCTCATTTTGTGCACAAATTTGTTTACATCAGCATTTCTCCTTTGCCAAGATATTCCATCCACCTGACAGGTGTTACATATCAAGAAGCTGATTTAACAGCATGATCATTACACAGGTGCACCTTGTGCAGGGGACATTAAAAGGGCACGCTAAAATGTGCAGTTTTGTAACAACACAATGCCACAGGTCCCCTGTAGCTCAGTTGGTAGAGCATGGCGCTTGCAACGCCAGGGTTGTGGGTTCGTTTCCCACGGGGGGCCAGTATGAAAAATGTATGCACTCACTAACTGTAAGTCGCTCTGGATAAGAGCGTCTGCTAAATGACTAAAATGTAAATGTCTCAAGTTTTGAGGGAGCATACTATTGCCAGATAATTAAATGTTCATTTCTCTACCATATGCCACCTCCAACGTCGTTTTAGAGAATTTGGCAGTACGTCGAACCGGCCTCAACCGCAGGCCACGTGTAATCACGCCAGCCCAGGACCTCCACATCCGACTTCGTCACCTGCGGGATCGTCTGAGACCAGCCACCCGGACAGCTCATGAAACTGTGGGTTTGCACAACCAAGGGATTTCTGCACAAACTGTCAGAAAGTGTCTCAGGGGAGCTCATCTGCATGCTTGTCATCCTCACCAGGGTCTTGACCTGACTGCAGTTCGGCGTTGTAACCAACTTCAGTGGGCAAATGCTCACCTTCAATGGCCACTGGCACGCTGGAGAAGTGTGCTCTTCACGGATGAATCCCGGTTTCAAATGTACCGGGCAGATGGCGTCGTGTGGGCGAGCAGTTTGCTGATATCAATGTGAACAGAGTGGCCCATGATGGCGGTGGGGTTATGGTATGGGCAGGCATAAGCTACGGTCAACAAACACAATTGGATTGTATCAATGGCAATTTGAATGCACAGAGATACCGTGACGAGATCCTGAGGCCCATTGTCGTGCCATTCATCCGCTGCCATCATCTCATGTTTCAGCATTATAATACACAGCCCCATTTCGCAAGGATCTGTACACAATTCCTAGAAGCTGAAAATGTCCCAGTTCTTCCATGGCTTGCATACTCCCCAGACATGTCACCCATTGAGCATGTTTGGGATGTTCTAGATCGATGTGTACGACAGCGTGTTCCAGTTCCCGCCAATATCCAACAACTTCGCACAGCCGTTGAATAGGAATGGGACAACATTCCACAGGGCACAATCAACAGCCTGATCAACTCTATGCAAAGGAGATGTGTCACGTTGCATGAGGCAAATGCTGGTCACACCAGATACTGACTGGTTTTCTGATCCACACCCCTACTCTTTTCTTTTAAGGTATCTGTGACGAACAGATGCATGTCTTTATTCCCAGTCATGTGAAATCCATAGATTAGGGCCTAATGAATTTATTTCAATTGACTGATTTCCTTAAATGAACTATAACTCAGTAAAATCTTTGAAATTGTTGCATTTATATTTTTGTTCAGTGTACTACAGGGAGAAAGGTGTAGTAATTATCATTAATATTCTATTAAATGGTGTTTGAAGTAGGTGATTGAGGCTGTAGGCTATGTGGCATGCGCTGATGTACAAAATATGGCATTTGGGCTGTAGGCTATTCTATTTGTGAATTAGCATTGTGCACACATGGGTAGAGGGCAAGTGTTCCAGTTTAAGCCTAGTCTTGGACTTAAAAGCAAGATCAATGCCGGCATCCTTTTTGGAATCTGGAACAAGCAGGTTTTTTTTCATGTTACTCAACATTTAGATCTCTGCCCACACATTCTCTCATAGCAGTAGTGGAGGTCATCTAACAAATAATAAAACACATCTAACCTTCAATTTAGAAATCACTTATTGATTCATAAGCTGGCCCTTCTATGTTTTGCATTTTAATTTGGCTGTCAGTCCAGTGTATCAGGTTTGGCTGCTGTTGTGAAATCTCTAGCCCGTCAAGGCAAGCACATCACTCTTTTTCTGATGAGTCAGAGCAAACGGGTTAGTCCGTCCAGGCAGATGTGTGAGGCATGTCTGCCTGCCCCTCCCCCCACCGGCCCACCCCATCCATCAATGACCTCAATCCTCTCCTCTCCTCTCCCACCTCCTCCCCCACAAGCAATGTTCTCTCCTCAGTTGGTGTGTTAGTGAAGGCCTAGCACACTGCTAATGGTTTATCTCACAGAGGTTTGTGCTAAGCAGTAGCCTAACACAAGGCTGTCTCCTCTTTTTTTTGTATACATTTCTTACAGATAATGGCCGTTCCTCCTACCTATGTTGACCTTGGCAAGTCCGCCAAGGATGTCTTTACCAAGGGATACGGTGAGCACTGAGCAGTACTACTTACTACCCACTATTTTCTAGATCATTCTTCAACTCAGCCTTTGCTCCTGTCCTGCAGAGAATCCGGAGTGGACTTTAGTCGTACTAGCCTAGTGTTATAGCCATTTGGTGAACCCTCTAGTTTAGACTGGCTGTCCTTGGGCAATTTATTGACTGCGAGGCACACAGCTGCACAGAGCTATTGAGGCCTAGGCCTTACTATGGGGATTCCCAGGTAAATTCCCCAGGCGAGGGTGGTACGACCAGCGGACCAGCACACAGTCTCTCAGAGGGGGATGGGAAGGAATCTGGGGCAGTGAACCGTGCCTGACATGACGATGTACTCTAGCGTGGAAACTAGGGCCGTGAAGATACCAGTATCGCAATACTCGTAGTATCATGGGAAGGAAACAAAACACGAAGCAGATTTAACTTTAGGAAAACATCATTATGTCATCCAGAGTCACATTTATTTATTTTCCAAGCAATAGCACACTATTTTACAAGTTTTTAAAAAGTTTGACATGCTTTGTGTTTTCATTTTTGCCATTGAAAAATATTGCGATACTGGTCACAACCCTAGTAGAAACCACATCAAATCAATAAACTCACTCAATCTATCAATGTTATGTAATAGTTATAATGGATGTGTGATAGGCTAGACTGGTATTTCTCAGAGAGGGATTTATTGAACAGTGGTTTACAGTGCATTGGGAAAGTATTCAGACCCCTTGACTTTTTCCACATTTTGTTACGTTACAGCCTTATTCTAAAATTGATTAAATAAAACATTTTCCTCATCAATCAACACACAAGACCCCATAATGACAAAGCGAAAACAGGTTTTTGCATATAAAACAGAAATACCTTATTTACATAAGTATTCAGACCCTTTGCTATGAGACTCGAAATTGAGCTCAGGTGCATCCTGTTTCCATTGATCATCCTTGATGTTTCTACAACTTCATTGGAGTCCACCTGTGGTAAATTCAATTGATTGGACATGATTTGGAAAGGCACACACCTGTCTATATAAGGTCCATCTGTTGACAGTGCATGTCAGAGCAAAAACCAAGCCATGAGTTCGAAGGAATTGTCCGTAGAGCTCCGATACAGGATTGTGTTGAGGCATAGATCTGGGGTAGGTTACCAAAAAATGTCTGCAGCATTGAAGATCCCCAAGAACACAGTGGCCTCCATCATTCATAAATGGAAGAAGTTTGGAACCACAAAGAATCTTCCTAGAGTTGTCCGCCCGACCAAACTGAGCAATCGGGGGAGAAGGGCCTTTGTCAGGGAGGTGACCAAGAAGCCGATGGTCATTCTGATAGAGCTCCAGAGTTCCTCTGTGGAGATGGGAGAACCTTCCAGAAGGACAACCATCTCTGCAGCACTCCACCAATCAGGCCTTTATGGTAGACTGGCCAGACGGAAGCCATTCCTCAGTAAAAGGCACATGACAGCCTGATTGGAGTTTGCCAAAAGGCACCTAAAGGATTTCAGACCATTAGAAACATATTCTCTGGTCTGATGAAACCAAGATTGAACACTTTGGCCTGAATGCCAAGCGTCACGTCTGGAGGAAACCTGGCACCATCCCTACGGTGAAGCATGGTGGTGGAAGCATCATGCTGTGGGAATGTTTTTCAGCGGCAGGGACAGGGAGACTAGTCAGGATCGAGGGAAAGATGAACAGAGCAAAGTAGAGAGAGATCCTTGATGAAAACTTGCTCCAGAGTGCTCAGGACCTCAGACTGGGGCGAAGGTTCACCTTCCAACAGGACAACGACCCTAAGCACACAGCCAAGACAACGCAAGAGTGGCTTCGGGACAAGTCTCTGAATGTCCTTGAGTGGCCCAGCCAGAGCCTGGACATGAACCCGATCGAACATCTCCGGTGAGACCTGAAAATATCTGTGCAGCGATGCTCCCCATCCAACCTGACAGAGCTTGAGAGGATCTGCAGAGAAGAATGTGAGAAACTCCCCAAATACAGGTGTGCCAAACTTGTAGCGTTATACCCAAGAAGACTCTCTAAGCTGTAATTGCTGCCAAAGGTGCTTCAACAAAGTACTGAGTAAACGGTCAGAATATGTAAATGTTATATATTTATTTTTTAAAATAAATTAGCAAACATTTCTAAAAACTTGTTTTTGCTTTGTCGTGATGGGGTATTGTGTGTAGATTTGATAAGGGGGAAAAAACAATTTCATCCATTTTAGAATAAGGCTGTAATGTAACAATATGGAAAAAGTAATGTGTTTATGTGGTGATAAAATAAGTCTGCAAGAGTCCGCATGCTTATTTTGAAAACGATAAAGCCACGCATTAATGGATTGCTAGGAATGTTAGTGAAAATAATGAACTGAACAGGAATATATCATCAGTTTAAAAGCACTGTTAGAATATATTGTAATTACAACAGTTTGATTTAATTTTCTTCCATGCATCTCAGGTTTTGGTCTCATCAAGCTGGACTTGAAAACAAAGTCAGAGAATGGACTGGTAAGTTCCACTGCAGTCCGTTTACCCCTTGGAGCCAAAAGAGGCACTTGACTGAGTGCTATATGACTAATAATTTAGGTAGTTATCTAGCCCTCTGTCACCATAAAACTTATACAGAACAAAAATATAAACGCAAAATGTAACAATTTCAACGATTTTACTGTTACAGTTGATATGAGGAAATCAGTCTATTGAAATAAATTCATTAGGCCCTAATCTATGGATTTCACATGACTGGAAATACAGATATGCATCTGTTGGTCAAAGATACCTTACAAAAAATGGGCCTCCAAATGGGCTTCAGGGTCTCGTCATGGTATCTCTGTGCATTCAAATTGCCATCGATAAAATGCAATTGTGTTTGTTGTCCGTAGCTTATGCCTGCTCATACCATAACCCCACCGCCACCATGGGGCACTCTGTTCACAACATGGTCTGTGGTTGTGAGGCCCGTTGGATGTACTGCCAGATTCTCTAAAATAACATTGGAGGCGGCTTATGGTAGAGAAACGAACATTCAATTATCTGGCAACAGCTCTGGTGGACATTCCTGCAGTCAGCATGCCAATTGCACGCTCCCTCAACTTGAGACATCTGTGGTATTGTGTTGAGTGACAAAACTGCACACTTTAGAGTAGCCTTTTATTGTCCCCAGAACAAGGTGCACCTGTGTAATGATCATGCTGTTTAGTCAGCTTCTTGATATGCCACACCTGTCAGGTGGATGGATTATCTTGGCAAATGAGAAATGCTCACTAACAGGGATGTAAACAAAGTTGTGCACAACATTTGAGAGAAATACGCTTTTTTTGCGTATGGAAAATTTCTGGGATCTTTTATTTCAGCTCATGAAACATGGGACCAACACTTAACATGTTGCGTTTATATTTTTCTTCAATGTAGTTATCTGACTCATTGACACCTGTGAAAGACCTCTCGGATTGTCCGCGTCACTTGTGTCAAATGCCAATGTGGTCCACAACCATCCAAATCCTCACTAATAATGTCTGATTCTATATAACATGATCTCTTCACTGACCTCTTTTTGACCCCAATCCCAGGAGTTCACCAGCACGGGCTCTGCCAACACGGAGACAAGCAAAGTGGCCGGCACCCTGGAGACCAAGTACAAGTGGGCCGAGCACGGACTGACCTTCACTGAAAAGTGGAACACTGACAACACTCTCGGCACTGCGATCACTGTGGAGGACCAGGTCAGGACTATGTGTTCTTTAGATCAGGGTGTACTCCACTCCATTTTCTTCAATCTGCAATTGTTAGAAGGGTGCTTTAAGCCAAGGAGTAATCCCTTAGTGTAAATATAAAAAAGACCAGCACTCACTGACTTGTTTCATTTATTTATTATATATTTTAAGACAATATATTTCAATAACTTTACATGTTTAGTCTTCCTCGTGTGGGAGTCTCAGTTCCTTACGGGCCCCCCACCCTATTAAGTGGTGAAATGCTCATAGCATCTCATCTGTCTCGGAAATTCCTTTACTAATGAATCATTCATGCTTTCTTAACCTCTCCATCTTTCTGTCATCTTCTCCCTTCAGTTGGCCAAAGGGCTTAAACTGACGTTTGAGTCCTCCTTCTCGCCAAACACTGGGTAAGAAGTGGCTATCCAATTCATTCCGTGAAGATAGCATTTAATTGTTTCTCAATGTTAATTCATTGCAGTGAATGATGTCATCACACAATACATGTTGAAAAATATTTTTCCTGCTCAGCTCAATGTAGATTATTGGATGTATTTGCCATCCTGTCACTGTGATTCCTATATTACCTCACACTCACACGTTTTTCCTTCCTTCCATTCCTCACTATCCTCACCTCCAGCAAGAAGAGTGGTAAGATCAAGACTGGCTACAAGAGGGAGCACATCAACCTGGGCTGTGATGTGGACTATGACATCAACGGGACGGCTGTGCACGGCGTGGCGGTGGTGGGCTACGAGGGCTGGCTGGCCGGCTACCAGGTGACTTTCGAGGCCGGGAAGAACAGGGTCACCCAGAGCAACTTCGCCGTGGGCTACAAGACCGACGAGTTCCAGCTCCACACAAATGTGTAAGTAGATGGAATTTAATGAATAGATACATAAATATGGTTCAGGTTGGGCTCCACGCTTCAGCAAACAATGGACGTAAGAAGGGTGCTCAACAACACTGACAGTAAGCCAGTGATAGGGCTTAACAACAATGATAGTAATAGAGTGATAGGGCTTAGGGACCATAAATATGGTCTTTAAGACACTTATCCAGTATTTTGTAAATGTGGCATACCCCCAACTCTGTTGCAAGCGCCATACTCCAACCAACTGAGCCTTTTGAACCACTAGTCAGTAACATTTTGTGTCCAGCTCTGAACTATGAGAGCTGACGTTGTCTGGACACTAGCAGCTCTAAGCACTTGCTGTCTTTCTGGTTCCCTCAGATGCAGACTGGCAGTTATTTTAGTACCAATGTATCCCACAGTGATGGGATTTGTCAAAGGGCTTTGTCGGTAGGATAGTATAGGATAGTAAGCTAGCCTCCTGCTGCGACCTGGCCTTCCATTCATGATCACTTGTTTTGATGAGGTCAATTAGCTCTGAGACATGGCTATTTAATCCTTTGACAGCTCATCCTTGATATACACTGAGTGTACAAAACATTAGGAACAGCTACTCTTTCCATGACATAGACTGACCAGGTGAAAGCTATGATCCCTTATTGATGTCACCTGTTAAATCCACTTCAATCAGTGTAGATGAAGGGGAGGAGACAGGTTAAAGAAGGATTTTTAAGCCTTGAGACAATTGAGACATGGATTGTGTATGTGTGCCATTCAGAGGTTGAATGGGAAGACAAAATATTTAAGTACCTTTGAACGGGGTATGGTAGTAGGTGCCAGGCGCACCGGTGTCAAGAACTGCAACGCTGCTGGGTTTTTCACGCTCAACAGTTTCCCGTGTGTATCAAGAATGGTCCACCACCCAAAAGACATCCAGCCAACTTGACAAAACTGTGGGAAGCATTGGAGTCAACATGGGCCAGCATCCCTGTGGAACTCTTTCGACACCTTGTAGAGTCCATGCCCCGACGAATTGAGGCTGTTCTAAGGGCAAAAGGGGGTGTAACTCAATATTAGGAAGGTGTTCCTAATGTTTGGTACACTCAGTGTATAGGTCTGATAGTTTGATAGTTTAAACAGTGAATATTGATCATCTGATTGCAATTCATGTGATATTAGGTAGTTGTAACAATTCATGTTTTTGTTTTTTAATGAACATGAATACTGGAATGGATAGTAATGTTGCAATATACTTGCACACATGTTAGTTCCCACAGCCTTGTGTATTCAAAGTATAATTCTCATAGTAATGACCAACCATTTTTCCCATGACAGAAATGACGGCACCGAGTTCAAGGGCTCCATCTACCAGAAGGTGAACGACCAGCTGGAGACAGCAGTCAACCTGGCCTGGACCGCTGGCAACAGCAACACCCACTTTGGCATTGCAGCAAAGTACCAGATCGATGCCGACGCATCTTTCTCGGTAAGGGGCCACTCTAGCTAGTCCTCTTACTGGCTGAGACGTGACCTCTGCCTGGGGTCACATTCAGGGCACGAGTAGAGGGACTTACTAGGCTAATATGTAAAATATGATCTCTTGAATTATTGTTGAGTACATTTGAGTCCTATTTTGTTTAATCCCATCATTTCTCCAACAGGCCAATGTGAACAACTCTAGCCTTGTGGGCCTGGGATACACTCAGACTCTGAAGCCTGGTTAGTAATGTTCAATAGTGTTATTTAAAATGTTCTGTGAAATATTATTTTTCTCCATGCCAGTGTAGATGAAATGTGCAGTTGAAATACCTTTCTACTGTATTTAGGGCAGAAATGACAGAACAGCAGCTGGCACTTGGTCTTTGACCTCCTCAGCCAGTCAATGAGCCCTGATCTTGTCACTCCCGCTTGTTGATGTCTTGTCTCTGTCTCTCTGTCTACAGGCATTAAGCTGACCCTTTCTGCTCTCCTGGATGGGAAGAACATTAACAGCGGTGGGCACAAGCTCGGTCTCGGCCTCGAGTTTGAGGCATAAGAAGGAAAGGAACACAGCAACAACCCCAAACCTCCAAATATATTTTTTAAAATAGCTATCCTCGCAACCGTGTTTCCCTTACAGTAGATGTGCTTTGGTTGAGGGTGAGGAGGCACATGTGGTCAAATCACACTACAGTTGATATGGCACTTTTACAGGACCATTTCAGATAAAATATTTTGGGTACAGGGCCCAGTTTAGAATAAAACTATAACAGAAGTTTTAAAGGTCTGCAAAACGTAAAAATGAAAAGGTCTGTTAAGGTCTTATGAATTTGTATTTCACTACAATCATGTAAACACTTTAATGTATTTATCTTTGTTTCAAAGCAGATAAGAGAAAATAAGATATTGTAGGTAAAAAACAACAACAGGCATTTGCAGGATTTGGTAAACATAGTTTACTTTTGGTCCACATGGTGGGGCTGTTGCACAAAACAGATCACTGGGACTGGATCACAACACAACATTCCTTGGCCAAGGTGAAATATTCCTCTGTACTGGAGAGTTCTCTCATTGTAAACCCTTTGACAAAGAAGGGAAGTGTCTAAGATATTAGATTATTATGGGATGGGTAAGTGGTCCTTCACTTAAGCAGCATTAGCTCTGAGGCACTACATAGGGCACTACCTTTTGGGAATAGGGTGCCATTTGGGATAAAACCTCAGTGTTTTTGGCTCACTTGTCTGTGCATTTGGTGTGAATTATCATTTATTACATATAGCAAAAATATTATTTTAACAATGTTCTTGAATACTTAACCCGCCTGTGAAGTTTAAGGCAAACCTTTGTCAATTGTTCCTAAAGAGAAAGGTAACCTGTCGTGCACACTATTCAACATCCCTCTTAATACAAATGCTTTTACAATGAATGGTAGTCTTCCGATGATGGTGTTGGAACAGACAAACTGTGTACCTGACAGTGTTGTTACTCCCTGTTAAATAAAGAACAACATCTTGAGTATGCCTCTGTGCTTTTTTTTCACCCATAATCTTAATGCAATGATAATGTAAATAAAGACCTTGGTTTTGCTGTAGGCCTATATTCATATATACCATAGATTATAACTGTTAATTTCTCTACCATAAGCCGCCTCCAACGTCGTTTTAGAGAATTTGGCAGTATGTCCAACCGACCTCACATCCGCAGACCACGTGTAACCATGTCAGCCAAGGACACCCACATCCGGTTTCTTCACCTGGGGGATGGTCTGAGACCAGACAGCTGATGAAATAGGAGTATTTCTGTCTGTAATAATGCCCTTTCGTGGGGAAAAGCTCATTCTGATTGGCTGGGCCTGGCTCACCAGTGGCTGCCCCCCTGCACAGTCGTGAAAGCCATAGATTAGGGCCTAATGAATTTATTTCAATTGACTGATTTCCTTATATGAACTGTAACTCAGTAAAATCGTTGAAATTGTTGTATGTTGCGTTTATATTTTTGTTCAGTATACATAAAGCTATCTTTCCAACTGATCAGACAGTCCCCACCCAGGTGTCAAATACAAAGGACCATTCAGTTTCTGTTGTCATCTGTTCCACGTCAGCTTTTCACCACGCCCCTCAATAATCACTCACAAACAAGATGGCGACTTGCAGGAAGATGAGACGTAGCTGGAAAATTCACTCTGCATTTTCCGTGTTTATCTTGTTACAACTGTTTCCTCTCAACTGTTTTTCAGCTTCGTTGGGACGCAAAGACGGTATGTTTAATATTCGCCAAGAAGTTACCATTAATTATGGTTAGTTTTATGTTGAGTGCCAGCTAGATGAGCTAACGTAGTTTAGAACGTTAGCCCGCCTTCACCTGAACCAGTATCTCTGCGTTCAGCTTTCACCTAGTTACGGTAGCTAGCTAGCTAATGACCAGCTCCTCCTGTGCCGCCCACTGAGGTATATTGCTGCCGCCTAATGACTTGCCAAGGTGTCAGATGGGGAGCATGGGGAGCATGGCAGCCATCTCTGTCAGAAATAGAAGTCAGGGTTAGGCTTTTACAGACCTAAACGTCTAATCTGTCATCAGTGACCCATTGATCATCACCTAACTAACGTTACAGTTTCCAATCCCAGACACAGAGGGTTCGCTAGCTTGTCTTCAAAGTGAAAGTAAAATATTAATTTGGTCGTTAGCTTACTAGTAGCACATTATTTAGTCTTATAATCATATAATTACTTATTAGAATAGGAATTTAATAGGATCTCTATGGTTAGAATACCTACTTTATAGATACTAACTCTTTGGTGGTAGTAAGCCAGCTACAGTTAGCGAGTTATGTGGGGGTCTTGGACTCTAATTCCAGGTTTGACTGAGAGAAAGGGACTGTCAGGCCATGTGTCCCTCACCAAGTATCGGAAATAATAAGCATTCTGTCAATGAAATGGACACGCTGTTCTCTAAGCAGAGGCCAACTAAGGAAATGTCAACAAAATTATTTCCTTATTACAAGCCTACATATATAAAAAACATGTTTCTGCCTGTATATGATTTTAATATCAACATTTTTTACTTGACAATGCTGTATATGATATTGATATAAAGCTTGTCTTCATGGGAATACTTTTCCAATGTCCTTATCGCCTTCTGAAAATGACTTGAGTACAAGAGGAAAAGGATCATATTTCGAGACCAGAGCAGATTTTTGTTTTACAACACTACAACTCTACCGTTATCGTCTCATGCCAGTCATGTCCATTTTGTGCTATAGCCGAACTGTTATGAGTTCCTCTTTTAGGATCATTGTTCCTCTTTTAGGAGCATTGCATGATGCCACAACAGTAGCCCATTCACTGTTTCTGTGTGCCGGCTGCTGAGATTGCCCACATAGTTTCTTGAGTTACGGAAAGAGGCCATCTGTCGACGTGTCATCCTACTGCGTTTAACCTGTTTGGAGAGCAGTGTTTGCAATGTAGGTACTAGTGTTACCAGAACCACGATACCAGAATTTGTATTTCGATACCAGGTTAAGTATCACAATACTCGATACCAAAATGATACCACGGCAAAATAAGGCGTATTAGCCAAAGGCACAGAATGACACTTGATCCAGACATAAAAACTCAGCTACTGCTCTGTTCAATCGTTGGGCATCTTTTGAGTTCAATATCATTACATTAGAAAATGTTTACGTCAATATCTTTCAGAGACAGCAATGTTTAGTATTAATGAATCAATCATACAATCAATTTCGCTTTGTTTTTACCAATCTAACGACATAACATAATGGTAAGAATTTATTTGAATGGTAAAGCTCTAGTCTATTGATAAACTGGGTAAATCAAGATGTAGCCTAGGCCTATTCACAATACAGGTGAATGCATATTCAGTAGGAGTGTGTGCATGCATTGAGTTATTGAGCTTGTTTTGGCTGATTTCGTGGGGCTACGGATGAAAATCTGTTTCTCTGACATTTGCAAATTGATGTTTGCTTTAGCTGTCAGCTAGCAGAGCAAGGAAAGTTAGCCTACAAAGCTGCAATCTACTTGTATCTTCTTGCATTGTAAAGTGTTCTAGCCTGTATGAACATTGTTTTGCGAACAGTAATTAAGTTTAAACTAATGAAACTACTGATACCTCTCACCAAGTCACCTAAGGGACAGTTCAACATTTTTAGACCACAAATAACAATAACTGTAGTGACCCTATGTTTATAAACGTGGATATTGACTTTTTCACTTCAGCATGCTTTTGTGGCACTGTCGATGCCACACAGGGCTACGGGCCAGAAGGTTGAGGGTTCGCAGACCACCACGGATGAGCTAACTCTCCCTGCCTGTTTCATTAGACCTATAATACGAAAGAGCCGGCTGCAGACAATTACTTGCTAGGTGGAAATCTGATTTTCAACATTTTGATGCAATATTTATAGTTATATGAAATATATGCAACGAATTTTCCACCAACAGGTTTCTGTACAAATGCACCATAACCAATAAGCAAAGCATACAGACTTCGGGCGCTTCAACATGGTTTGCGTTTTCAACAGCACAATCTACACAGTTTGGATGCTGGAATGATATACTGAACAAAAATATAAACGCAACATTCAACAATTTCAACGATTTTACTGAGTTACAGTTCATATAAGGAAATCAGTTAATTGAAATAAATAAATTAGCCCCTAATCTATGGATTTCACATGACTGGGCAGGGGCGCAGCCATGGGTCGGCCTGGGAGGGCATAGGCCCACCCGCTAGGGGGCCAGGCCCAGCCAATCAGAATGAGTTTTTCCCCACAAAAGGGCTTTATTAAAGACATAAATACTCCTCAGTTTCATCAGCTGTCCGGGTGGCTGGTCTCAGACGATCCTACAGGTGAAGAAGCCGGATGTGGAGATCCTGCGCTTGCGTGGTTACACGTGGTCTAAGGTTGTGAGGCCAGTTGGACGTACTGTCAAATTCTCTATAAAGACGTTGGAAACGGCTTATGGTAGAGAATTGAACATTCAGTTCTTTGGCAACAGTTCTGGTGGACATTCCTGCAGTCAGCACGCCAATTGCACGCTCCCTCAACTTGAGACATCTGTGGCATTGTGTTGTGTGACACAACTGCACATCTTAGTGGCCTTTTATTTTCCCCAGCACAAGGTGCATCTGTGTAATGATCATGCTGTTTAATCAGCTTCTTGATATGCCACACCTGTCAGGTGGATGGATTATCTTGGCAAAGGAGAAATGCGCACTAAGAGGGATATAAACATTTGTGCACAAAATTGTAGAGAAATACGCTTTTTGTGCGTATGGCAAATTTCTAGGATATTTTATTTCAGCTCATGAAACATGGGACCAGCACTTTACATGTTGCGTTTTATATTTTTGTTCAGTATATTTTGGAAGAACGTGCGCAGGTAGCCTACATGAGACTTTTGAACTAGCCTAATCAGATTAAAACTTTGTGACTGGTTGTGTTTATGCCACACATAAAAGGAAATACATTTTAAAAGTGAAGCGACTGGCCACATTATTATCAGTAGCGGTGCGTGGGTAAAATCACTGGGGAAGCAAACCCCCTCCCATATTACAACCTATGTGTTGTGATAATTGCATTGTTTGCTCTATAACCTGTTAATTCATATGCCTTGCGACCGTGATATATAGGCCTAACGGCTGAGACAATAAGAAGACACAGTGGCAGGATAAATGGTCATGTAAGTTAATGTTTCCGACATTTTTGGACCACTAAACAAGTATTGATTTAGAACCACAGAGAGTTACCGCGAGTCGCAAAGAAAACAGGAGCTGCTGCCACTATTCCAGCACCATTTCAACTTCAACATTTCAACATCATCAAATCACCTCTGCTTAGTCTAATACAGTGACAACTAAAATATATCAAAAACCATTTAGTTCAATCAACATAAGCTAAATATGATGTGGCTGTCCATGGCTCTGATTTATGTGTGCGTGCGTGTGCATGCGTTCGTGCAAGTAGAAAAACATGTTGACTCACCCTACTTGTAGAGAAATGCCAATGCCATCCTCCTCTCTTTCATGTTGACGAAACGGTGTATCACTCTGTCATACAGTACACGCTTTTATTTTTTGTTGTCCTAGGCTACCTGGCTAAAATGCTTGCTCACTAACCTAACTTCCATTCATGGGCAACGTTAGCTACTTAACATTAGCCTTCTACATCTAGCTACATATTGAACTTCCATCCTCTCAGGCCAGGGCCACAACAATGTATGAATTTATGGTTGGATCAGAATCGCCGTTATAATCGTTGGCCAGTACGGAGAATTAAGTAAAACCACAAGTCCAAATCCCTATCTCCATCCATGGCTAATTTAGGAAAGGACCAACTTTAGCTAGCTAGCTAGCTAGCCACCTGAGGACAACAACACAACGAGATGCAACAATTCAAGTTTTTATGTCAATGACGTATGCTGTCAATGGGATTAGATAGGAGTGACGCCAAATCCAAACTGGCTTCCCTTGACACTTTTTTTTGGTATGCCAGGACCATTCACAGTTGAGCTCACTCAGTTTAGCTCAATGCTGATTGGCTAATGTTTGTATACTTATCTTGTCAAGGGAGGCCAGATGCTCGCTGGCTTCCCTTGCCTTCAACGCTACGGGCGGCAACAATGTCATACTCATTTGGACCAGACAGCATCAGATAATGGCCTACACGTAGAGAGACAGAGGGGCGCTGTTTCGCTTGCTCGGATGCTTTCTCATGTGAGATGCATTCAGCCTCTTGCGAATTGCAGGAAAATTACGAAACGCAGAGAGACGAAAGATACATTATATATACTGTACCAGTCAAAAGTTTGGACACACCTACTCATTCAAGGGTTTTTATTTATTTTTACTATTTTTTACATTGTTGAATAATAGTGAAGAAATCAAAACTATGAATTAACACTTATGGAATCATGTAGTAACCAAAAAAGTGTTAAACAAATCAAAATATATTTTATATTTGAGATTCTTCAAATAGCCAGCCTTTGCCTTGATGACAGCTTTTCACACTCTTGGCATTCTCTCAACCAGCTTCATGAGGTAGTCACCTGGAATGCATTTCAATTAACAGGTGTGCCTTCTTAAAAGTTAATTTGTGGAATTTCTTTCCTTCTTAATGCTTTTGAGCCAATCCGTTGTGTTGTGACAAGTTAGGGGGGGTATACAGAAGATGGTCTTTTACCAAATAGGGCTAAGTCCATATTATGGCAAGAACAGCTCAAATAAGCAAAGCGAAATGACATTCCATCATTACTTTAAGACATGAAGGTCAGTCAATCCGGAAAAGTTCAAGAACTTTGAAAGTTTCTTCAAATGCAGTCGCAAAAACCATCAAGCGCTATGATGAAACTGGCTCTCATGAGGACCGCCACAGGAAAGGAAGACCCAGAGTTAACTCTGCTGCAGAGAATACGTTCATTAGAGTTACCAGCCTCAGAAATTGCAGCCCAAATAAATGCTTCACAGAGTTCAAGTAACAGATACATCTCAACATCAACTGTTCAGAGGGGACTGTGTGAATCAGGCCTTCATGGTCGAATTGCTGCAAAGAAACCACTACTAAAGGACACCAATAAGAAGAAGAGACCTGCTTGGGCCAAGAAACACGAACAATGGACATTAGACCGGTGGAAATATGAGATTTTTGGTTCCAACCGCCGTGTCTTTGTGAGACGTGGTGTGGGTGAACGGATGATTTCCGCATGTGTAGTTCCCACCGTAAAGCATGGAGGAGGAGGTGTTATGGTGTGGGGGTGCTTTGCTAGTGACGCTGTCTGTGATTTATTTAGAATTCAAGGCACACTTAACCAGCATGGCTACCACAGCATTCTGCAACGATACGCCATCCCGTCTGGTTTGGGCTTAGTGGGACTATCATTTGTTTTTCAACAAGACAATGACCCAACACACCTCCAGGCTGTGTAAGGGCTATTTTACCAAGAAGGAGAGTGATGGAGTGCTGCGACAGATGACCTGGCCTCCACAATCCCCTGACCTCAACCCAATTGAGATGGCTTGGGATGAGTCGGACGGCAGAGTGAAGGAAAAGCAGCCAACAAGAATGCCAAGAGTGTGCAAAGCGGTCATCAAGGCATCTCAAGCATAAAATATTTTTTTGGGATTACTACATGATTCCATATGTGTTATTTCATAGTTTTGATGTCTTCACTATTATTATACAATGCAGAAAATAGTAAAAATAAAGAAAAACCCTGGAATGAGTAGGTGTGTCCAAACGTTTGACTGGTACTGTATGTGCATGAAACGCACATTATGGAAAACATGACTCACACTCATAGTTAGTAGAATAATGAATTGATTTGTAAGATTTTGGCACCGTTAAATTTTAGGTTATTAGGAAAGTTAATAATTTAAACCACCTAAATATACTCACATTCACTGAACATTTAGTATTTGAAACTCAAACATTCATTTCCCAACTGCTTTTTCTATAATCCTACAGGCTCTTTATCATTCCCCATACCTTATATTCCAATGGGTCAATTGAGGACCATGAGGTTGAGCTACCGGGTTATAGCAACCGAAACCGAAACGGTGGCCGTGTGTGTGTTTTTACTAGGAATTATGTGCATTTTAACCCACGTTCAGATCTGAAAATGGATGGTCTTGAGGCTGCATGGGTAGATATACTTCTTACTAAATGTCGTCCTGTACTTGTTTGTGTGTGCTATTGGCCTCCTAAGCAGAATAATTGCTATGATTTACTTGAATTGAATTGCTGTGATCACAATGTATTTGCTGATAGGGAATATATTCTGCTTGGCGATTATAATACAAATGTGCAGTTATCACCCAAGAAAAGTACACTAGAAAATGCCCTGTATAACTTTAATCAGTTATTTGGACTTAAAGAACTGATTGTTGAGCCAACCCGGGTGTGTATTGACAGTAAATCAACTTTGAAAATGATTATTGTATCAGACCAAGAGAACGTCTGTCAGGAGTCTTAAGTATTGGTTTTAGTGATCATATGGTAACCTACTGTACCTGTAAGAAATCCAAAATGCTACTTGAGCCAGGTAATAACTACATGAACGTACGGTCTATGAAACAATATTCAAAGGAACGTTTTGTAGAAGTACTTGGAGTTTTGGATTGGTCTCGTACTAAACTGTGATGATGTTGATCAAGCTTGGTATCTTTTTAAAGATCTATTTCTGTGTGCACTCAACTCTCTGGTTCTGATTTTTAAACAAATTCGAATCAAACAGCGGTCAGGGAAATGGATCACTTCCAAGATCATCTCTGGTTAAGAAGTTACCAACCTGCTCTGGACACTATGGCCAGTCTTTCATTACGAACTTTTACCATAGCAAAGGTATCACAAATTATTTGTTTGAGCTGTGCATGGTAACAGAGGACAAAGTTTCCAATCTACTGTGCTTAATGAGCAGAAACAACAACTGGGCTGGATAACCTTCCTGCAAGATTCATAAAGGATAGTGCTTGTGTCACTGCTAAAATGATAATGCATATTGTAAACCTTTCTATTAGTAGTGGTACATTTACCAATGATCTCAAAACAGCCCGGGTGGTTCCGCTCCACAAGAAGAGCAGTAAAACAAATGTGGGAAACTACAGGCCTGTGTCGATCCTCAGCACCTCATCCAAAGTTGTTAAGAGATTTGTTTTTAATCAGCTTGAAGGATACCTTCTCAAGCCCAAACTTCTTTATGAACTCCAATCTGGCTTTAGAACAGCTCATTCCACTGATACTTGCCTTATCCACCTTTTTGACCACATCAAGCAGGAAAGTGAGATTTCAGGGCCTTTTATTTCTTATACATGTTAATGATATGCCAGATACAGTAAAGTGCAAACTCCTGCTTTATGCTGCTGACTCAGCCATACTGGGATCAGGGAAGGATACAGTTTACATAGAGGAGACCCTGAGTAAGGAATTGCATTTAGTTAGAGATTGGTTGACTGACAACAAATTGTCACTACATTTGGGAAAAACAAAATCGATTTTGTTTGGAACAAAACGTAGATTGATTAGGACAAGATAAAGGTAAACCGTGCAGGCAAGGAGATTGAATCTAAAACAAGTAACTTATCTTGGTGTGTCCCTAGATCAATCCCTTACTGGAGACCTGATTGCTGCTAAAATTATTTCTAAAATGGTGAACAAATTGAAATGTTTATATTGTAACACTAGATATTTTAGCATCAAAGTTAAGAAACTGCTTATCTCAACCTTAATTCAGTGTCATTTTGATTATGCCTGTTCTTCTTGGTATAGTGGACTATCAAAAAAGCTGAAAAAGAGAATGCAGGTCATGCAAAATAATGTTATCAGGTATATGCTGAATGTCCCCCCTAGGACCCACATAGGGGTACAGGAGTTCTGGGAGGTGGGCTTGTTGGCTTTGGAGTCCAGAGTGGACCAACTTAAACTTAATCATATGTTTGACATCTTAAATGATCGTGCCCCAGGTTATATGAAAAAACACATTGATATGGTCTATAACCAACACAGTTACAATACCAGAGCTAGTGTTATGCCTTTTAAATCCCAAGCGTAAACAGTATTGTGAGGAGCAAATTTTTCTATACAGGCATTTGTCTATTGAATAGCCTCCCCTTGGCGATCAAGCAAAGAAAAACTAGAAATAGCTTTAAAAAGCAGGCAAAGGTTTTCATTTGGACAAGGTTGTCTTAGTAAGAGAAACCACTCCACTGCCCTTTGTGCCCCCTACTGCTGGGCAGGTGTATTTATTTGAATGATAGGTATGATGTGCAATGAATAGATTGTTTTAATGTGAAATGAATATGGTAGATTTTTAAGGTTAGGGAAAAGTGCAGTGAATAGTGCCATTTTTTAGGATGTCAATATAAATGAATGTATTTATGATTGTTTGTCTTTTATACTGATAACAAGTTCAAACAGGTGCCATTAATACAGGTATTGAGTGGAGGACAGAGGAGCCTCTTAAAGAAGAAATTACAGGTCTGTGAGAGCCAGAAATCTTGCTTGTTTGTAGGTGACCAAATACTTATTTTCCACCATAATTTGCAAATAAATTCATAAAAAATCCTACAATGTGATTTTCTGGAAAAGAAATTCTCAATTTGTCTGTCATAGTTGACGTGTACCTATGGTGAAAATTACAGGCCTCTCATCTTTTTAAGTGGGAGAACTTGCACAATTGGTGGCTGACTAAATACTTTTTTCCCCCACTATATATAGGCTAGAATGATGATGATGATGATGATACATGCATTGTTAGGCCTAGAGTGGATTGATGCATGTTGCATATAATTACTATTGGAGTGCGTAATTGCCATGGTCTTTACATCAAACGCAATGGTGCCAAAAATTTAACAAACTGCGGAATATAAGATACAGTTGCCCGCAGTAGGCCTACCATATAAGAGGAAGACATGCTTCTTTTGAACCTAAAATAAATCTAATCTAATCAAAATTGTATGAGTACACCCTCCTGCAGTTGAGAGGCTTACTGTATTATAATAGCCTGCAGATTAACAGTATAGCTCTTCTATTTTTTTAAGACGCAGGTGTCACGCAGACGTGAGTCAGGCGTTGGTATCACAACATGTTATTGGCTCTTTTCACCCACGATAATGATGCAGCCCAGACATGTAAACATCTCACGCAGACGTGAGTCAGGCGTTGGTATCACAACATGTTATTGGCTCTTTTCACCCACGATAATGATGCAGCCCAGACATGTAAACATCTCACGCAGACGTGAGTCAGGCGTTGGTATCACAACATGTTATTGGCTCTTTTCACCCACGATAATGATGCAGCCCAGACATGTAAACATCTTCTGACGGCCATGCCTCTTTTTATTCAATGTTGATTCTGGCAGTAGCTTCCAGGAAGGAATTCTCCAATTCTTTGTGGCGACTGCTAACTTGGCCTCAATTCCTCAGAGTTTCCCCGCCCATATTAACCCACAGCTTGGCCGACGCCTATAAGTCCCATGAGTATAAAATCATGTTGACTCTCTGGTTGAATCGTGTCATTGATTTAAGAGGACCGGCCAAAAGCATGAGATGGAAGGAGCTAGAACAAACATCCCTCTCATTGGATGCCTGACTGAACATTTTGTACAGTTACAGAATGCATATGACTTAAGCTGATATTGACTGTACAGTACACTGCACATTTCTACAGTGAGAAGTGTATGCTGATAAACTCAGAGTAGGGTGTCCACCCACTCTGCCCAGAGTGGGTGAAAACGCGCTTTGGTGATGAAATTTCACTTCCTTATGTTATAAAATAAATTTTACTAAGACAAATATGATTATTCATGTTCTGAATCGTTCAGTGGGGTCTTTTTCTAACATATCATTAACATTATATCCAAAAAGTCCGATTTCGTAACCTAATACAGTGGGGAAAAAAAGTATTTAGTCAGCCACCAATTGTGCAAGTTCTCCCACTTAACAAGATGAGAGAGGCCTGTAATTTTCATCATAGGTACACGTCAACTATGCCAGACAAAATGAGGAAAAAAAATCCAGAAAATCACATTGTAGGATTTTTTATGAATTTATTTGCAAATTATGGTGGAAAATAAGTATTTGGTCACCTACAAACAAGCAAGATTTCTGGCTCTCACAGACCTGTAACTTCTTCTTTAAGAGGCTCCTCTGTCCTCCACTCGTTACCTGTATTAATGGCATCTGTTTGAACTTGTTATCAGTATAAAAGACACCTGTCCACAACCTCAAACAGTCACACTCCAAACTCCACTATGGCCAAGACCAAAGAGCTGTCAAAGGAGACCAGAAACAAAATTGTAGACCTGCACCAGGCTGGGAAGACTGAATCTGCAATAGGTAAGCAGCTTGGTTTGAAGAAATCAACTGTGGGAGCAATTATTAGGAAATGGAAGACATACAAGACCACTGATAATCTCCCTCGATCTGGGGCTCCACGCAAGATCTCACCCCGTGGGGTCAAAATGATCACAAGAACGGTGAGCGAAAATCCCAGAACCACACGGGGGGGACCTAGTGAATGACCTGCAGAGAGCTGGGACCAAAGTAACAAAGCCTACCATCAGTAACACACTACGCCGCCAGGGACTCAAATCCTGCAGTGACAGACGTGTCCCCCTGCTTAAGCCAGTACATGTCCAGGCCCGTCTGAAGTTTGCTAGAGTGCATTTGGATGATCCAGAAGAGGATTGGGAGAATGTCATATGGTCAGATGAAACCAAAATATAACTTTTTGGTAAAAACTCAACTCGTTGTGTTTGGAGGACAAAGAATGCTGAGTTGCATCCAAAGAACACCATACCTACTGTGAAGCATGGGGGTGGAAACATCATGCTTTGGGGCTGTTTTTCTGCAAAGGGACCAGGACGACTGATCCGTGTAAAGGAAAGAATGAATGGGGCCATGTATCGTGAGATTTTGAGTGAAAACCTCCTTCCATCAGCAAGGGCATTGAAGATGAAACGTGGCTGGGTCTTTCAGCATGACAATGATCCCAAACACACCGCCCGGGCAACGAAGGAGTGGCTTCGTAAGAAGCATTTCAAGGTCCTGGAGTGGCCTAGCCAGTCTCCAGATCTCAACCCCATAGAAAATCTTTGGAGGGAGTTGAAAGTCTGTGTTGCCCAGCGACAGCCCCAAAACATCACTGCTCTAGAGGAGATCTGCATGGAGGAATGGGCCAAAATACCAGCAACAGTGTGTGAAAACCTTGTGAAGATTTACAGAAAACGTTTGACCTGTGTCATTGCCAACAAAGGGTATATAACAAAGTATTGAGAAACTTTTGTTATTGACCAAATACTTACTTTCCACCATAATTTGCAAATAAATTCATAAAAAATCCCACAATGTGATTTTCTGGATTTTTTTTTCTCATTTTGTCTGTCATAGTTGACGTGTACCTATGATGAAAATTACAGGCCTCTCTCATCTTTTTAAGTGGGAGAACTTGCACAATTGGTGGCTGACTAAATACTTTTTTTCCCCACTGTACATCCGATAATAAGCACCGAGCTCTGTTGACATCGCGGTGTAGGTTTCTCATAACAACTTTTTAGGTTTTTACATTTTGTGTTCGTCGTCTTCAAAGTTGTTTCTGCGGATCGCAAAAGCTAAATTAGCATGACACGAGCTGAATTGAATGCAATAGGCTTTGAAAATAAAAAGCTTGGTATATGCTCAGTTGACATTTCAGAGAGATACGCTTGTTTTTGAGAAATCTTCTAAAAAGAACAGGAATTTCAATTTAATATGAAAAGTGTATACTAAAATATGAAAATACTACATGTCATGTCTCAAAATCAATATCCCATCATACCTCTATATTGTTTTATGTCCTGCGGATTGGAGAAGAAAGATGAGTTCAACGGGAAAGTGAGCCTGTCAGGTAGCAAGTAACCTTAATTCTTGCACAGAATCCCGCCTAGCTGACGGGATGCACATTTCTGGAATCTTTATTAATTTTTTTACCACTTTTTTTCTCTGGCCATAATTTTGGCCATCTTACAAGGGTAAAAACTCCAGTAACTTGTTAACGGATTATGATAGACATGAGGTTTGGACTAATGGTACACAATTAACATATTATTTATATGCATTTTTGATTGGACACCCTATTCAGAGGGCAAAGAGAACCTACTATTTTATTTTTATAGAACACAAAAAAATTCAAAGTGATTTTATAGGTCAGATGTAGAATAAGATGTGTGTATCATGTACAATTTGATGATTAGGCCTAGGCTATATCACTTGGCTAAATTTTTCCACTAAAGATTTCACCACGCTTATTTTCAAATCCCCTGTAGACTACAAAACGGTTAAACCCCATGGCTTGTTTTGCAAAGTGTGGAATGTGAACATATGTTCAAATGAATGCGGTGACTGTTTGTTTTCAATTCCTACTTCTCTAATTTTCAGACGTTGTTGGTTCAGAACCCTCCTTGCCTTTGACACCAACCAGCAAGGATGCAGAAACAGCCATCAGCAATGGTACAACAGACGGCAAAGCAGACACCGTAACCAGTGACAAAGCTACAACACCTGATACAACAGTCATTAAGGCTGTAACAGAAGACGCAAAGGACGCTGCTGCTACATCCTATGAGGGCGCTACCACACCTATCAAGGATACACCTATCAAGGATACACCTATCGATGGTGTAACAGCACATGATGATGCACCAGACACCAAAGTGGAGGTTATAGCTGAATCCACTGCAGACAAGAACAAAACCAAATTGAATAATGAAGCAGGACTGACTCCTGAAGAACTACCTCCCAGACCCGCTGATTCAGATTCAGATTCAGATGCTGATGCTGCCCCTACCATGGCTGCAGCTCCAGCCACCACCACCACCACCACAGTCAAAGCCCCAGAGCCTGCCAAGCCCACCCTGGAGAAACCAAGCCCTGCCTCCAACACCAAGCTTGTCGGCCCCATGTACCCTACAGAGGATGAGCAAGAGGACAATCTAGGGCCTGTCAACACCCAGGAGGCCCAGACACAGACAGACCTGTACGACAGAGAAAATGAGGGAGACGTTGATGATGATGATGACAACTATGACCCCCCTCTGGACCAGAACCAGAACTTTGGCGGCAAAGAATTAAAGGAGGAGAAGGACGACGACATGGTGGACGCAAAGATTGTTGGGAAGATAGACGTACGTATGAAGGACACCAACATCTACACCACCCAGGACGAGGACTCCCACTTCTTCTTCCACCTGGTCATCCTGGCCTTCCTGGTGGCCATTGTATACATCACCTACCACAACAAGAGGAAGGTAAGCAGAGGAAGAATACTTTATTAATCCATACGAGACAGTCTTTGATTTCTGCTGTACCGAACCCCTTCAATATACACACACAATGTGTACTGTTGTGGGTACTCGAGGAGTTGGGAAACTCTGGCCTAGGCTATAAAATTTACAACCATTAAATAGAAACATATATGCAACCTGTCTATAGCCTATCAGTCGTTAATACATTTTAGTGAAGCAAAGGGTGGTTATGATGACACTAGGCCTACATTTTAATGTGAGTGTTTTATCTAAATCTGTGCAACCACTTATTGAAAAAGGGTAGCCTAAACTCTGGTGGATATTTCACTGTAATTCATGCATCTCCCCTGACAACTCACCGATCTCTTCCCCCTCTCGCTAGCTCTTAAACTAGAGGCATAGGTTATACACAGAGTGTACAAAACATTAGGAACACGTTCCTATAATATTGAGTTGCACCTAGGACTGTTGCGGTGACCGTATTGCCCCCATACCGGTGTTCATGAAGGCAGTCAAATTCCACGTGACGTGGCCGTTTAGTCACGGTAATTGGGCTTCTCCAAACTTGCTAACTACCTGGTACTCAGCACTCTATTGTCCCTCTAATCACTCTGACATCAATGCAAATGACGTCGAAAATCTAATCAAACACTTCATGAGAGCCCATGAGCTCATGTTGCACAACATTTCTATAGGCTATGCAATTGGGTGAGAAAACCGAGTGATGGCCTCTATTAAAAAGAGGAGGATCCCATCAGCTTTCTATAGGCTAGGCCTACTATATTTATTTCTCAACTTTCCTAATATTAAGCACATTGCTTATCTTTACAACAGGAGCATAGCCTACCTGGCTGGCATGAAAATGAACCACAGGAAAAGCGTCCTCCATTCGGTATTTAAGTGCATAGATGACATGTATTTTTTCCCGCTGCCCGTTTCGAGACAGGTGCATGATAATGGTCTATTCTAAATCAAAACAAATTTCACACATATATTATTTAGTATATGTAAAGCCAAGATTAAATCAAGAATAGTCTGATGGTGACAATATTAGCTTATCACTTGTGAATTATATATTATCACTTGTGAATGATGCCCAGCATAAGGCAAGAAACAATGCCTTTTTTTGCTACTTTTTCTAATCATAGTCGCACACCTCATGTAGCCTAGCCCATAGGCCTATATGTTTTGATAAGGTTTGTATCACAACTAAAGTGGCCAAATAACTTGTTAAAATGAAGCACATTAATCTGCTTTACAAGGGGTGTAGAGCCTAACTGGCATACATAAGCAGCACGTGAGTTTCAAGTTTGGGGAAGATAATTTTCACCATAAAGATGCACCTTTATAATAAAAGCATTACATTCATAATTGCATTTGCGGTGACTTTTGATAATGGTGTTTTCTCGCTAATGCATCATTCGTGCTTATAGCCTACTGCCATGTGCGCATTGCTGTGCTTATAATGTGAAAAAATAGCCTAATAGTTTATCAACATTTAAAGCTAAACGTTCTGATCTGTTGCGTCAGCCACATTGTGTAAAAATGTTTTTTTTATGCTAGTGGTTGTATTAATTTGGGATCTGTCGCATCCAACAACTGTCCCAGACTATGTTTGGAATATTTATTTCTCGTACAGAATAGAGTAGGTCAACTTTTGTACCATGGGGGATAGTAGATTGACATAGGCTAGTGCTTTTGCTATTAGTTTGGCCCACTCGTCTTGTTGGCTGACGAAAATAAAATGTGGACAGTTTTTCCAATATCTTTAATATGCACCTCGGAATTGGATAAGGACGCGCACAGTTGCTTCCATGATGTGTCTGTCTTCACTTGTAGCCTGTGAGAAAGACCCGATCACGTGATGGAGAGCCATGTGAGTGAGAGGTGCTTCGGAGCGCGCAGCACTCGGGGAGAAGGGCACAACGCAGCACTCCGGGCCAAGGGCACAACGGCCACTGGCCGCAAAAGATATGGATTTATTTAGGGTGTATAACGGCCACACAAAGGGGATGCCACTGTGAAATTCGAGGCATTATCAAGTGCTTGTCAAATTGTGAATGAGAGACTGATGAAGTGTGTACAGCCTGCGTAAAAAACAAAGCAGAGCTCATGTCTTTCAAGCGACGTTTTTCAAATCATCATTAGTCGCATCATGCAGCCTTACAATGTATGAAGAATCAAAACATATAGCCCAATGTTTGTAGAACAACTAATTTGTTGCACCCCCTTTTGCCCTCAGAACAGCCTCAATTCATTGAGGCATGGACTACAAGGTGTCGAAAGTGTTCCACAGGGATGCTGGCCCATGTTGACTCCAATGCTTCCCACAGTTGCCAAGTTGGCTGGATGTCCTTTGGGTGGTGGACCATTCTTGATACACACGGAAACTGTTGAGCGTGAAAGACCCAGCAGCGTTGCAGTTCTTGACACAAACCGGTGCGCCTGGCACCTACTACCATACCCCGTTAAAAGGCACTTAAATCTTTTGCCTTTCCCATTCACCCTCTGAATGGCACACATACACAATCCATGTTTCAATTGTCTCAACGCTTAAAAATACTTATTTAACCTGTCTCCTCCCCTTCATCTACACTAATTTAAGTGGATTTAACAGGTGACATCAATAAGGGCTCATAGCTTTCACCTGGTCAGGCTGTCATGAAAAGAGCAGGTGTTCCTAATGTTTTGTACACTCAGTGTATACACACACTGTAATAGGAATTTCCTGGTGAACAAAAGAGAAGAGCAGTCGCAGATAAAGTCAATCAGAAATCAATCCGGTTTATTACAAGTTGCAACAGGGAGACACCATCCAGTACTGAAGCAGAGAAAATGTCTAACTGGCCTCTTGTAGACAGGTCCTTTTATATCTTACTAATCAGACAGCACCACATGTTCTCCAAACACCAGTCCGAGAGGCTAGTAGGAAGTCCAAACAAAAGGCAGTGTCTTTGTCAGCTGCTACAGAATCACAGTTTTCATAGAATGTCATCAATACAACAGTGAATAATCAGTGTGTCCTTGGTCCTTATATATCCAGTCTGGCGTCAACCACTATCAACAGATATGAGAATAGTCCATAACAAGTCTAGTGACCATCAACCGGCACCTTGAGTGTTACAAATGGAACACTGAACATTTAGTGTATTACAGAAACTCAAAATATGCTAAATATTGTTTTGATCACTAAATCAGGGATGGGCAACTGTCAGGGCCCCCCTTTTGTAGGCCCGCAGATCCATTTACAACAAAAATCATGATAATTTGGGGTGGGAGGGACTTGGTCAAGGTCTCAACTTACTGTTGAGAGAGAGAATAGGACAATACACAAGGTGCAATTTAGAAATTTGCTGAATTTTTTTCTCTTATGTCAGCCACTGACAGTCACTGAATTAGCCCATGCCAGCTAACATTTATTTTTATTTTTAAGTTAGTCTAGCCTGCTATCTACACTTAAGCGTAAGCATGGTTAAATTACAGACCAGGGGGCCCCCATTGATTTTGTTAGTCACACTCATTCAGATATCATATTAAAAACTGCAAACATTTCTCTATCCACCCTATGGCAAAATGTGTACAATTGCAGGAAATTAGCTGTAAAACTGAAAAAAATGATCTCCGCCCCATGGGAAAATTAGTACAATTACATGAAATGAGTTATAAAATTGCAAAATCTTCTCTCCACCCATGGCAAAATGTGTGTAATTGCAGCAAACTTACTTTAAAACAACATTTCACTTAGGGCCCCCAAAAGGCTAGGGCCGCTCTAACTGAATATGTGGGTACACAGACCTGCGAGCCAGAATCTTCGTGAGCCCCACCCCCATCAAAGTTGCCCATCCCTGCTCTAACTTAAATATGAACTTTAGTAATCTTAAATATTCTGATTAAATACACAGAAATACATATTGAGTTGGGGGTAACTTTTGCAGTTAGGCTATTGAGAGACCATTTACTTCCCTGATAGGTAGCCTAGCTACATTGTTAGCGTGGGCAATCCCCATTCATTGCCCTTTTTGTGTTCCTTTGAATATCATCCTGATTACGCTTATTTTAGTTACTTTTGGGTCCGTATGTATCAAGCGTCTGAGTAAGAATGCTGATTTAGAATCAGCTTTGCCTTTTAGATCTTGATGAATAGAATTACATGGACAGTGTGGACCTGATCCTAGATCAGCACTACTACTCTGAGACGCTTTATGAATACTGGGTCTGGACGGCCGGGGTCACCAATAAAAAGGGTAAAGGTCAACTTGAATATCCACTGTCCCCTCTCTCCAGATCCTCCTCCTAGCCCAGAGTCGGCGCTGGAGAGACGGCCTGTGCTCTCGCAACAATGTGGAGTACCATCGGCTGGACCAAAATGTCAACGAGGCCATGCCTTCCCTCAAGATGACTCAAGATTACATCTTCTGAGCAGAGAAGGAAGTTGAAAGGACTGAACTAAACAAACCTGTTTCCAGCTGCATTGTTGAAACGCTCACTTGCCCACAAGCTTGCCCCACTTTTTCTTGCTTCAGGACAAACCTGGGTAAGAGGGAGTTTGATGGTACTACCACTCTGTAATCGATACACGTTTTCAATGTTTGCCCACGTATGCTGGAAATAGTATTTTCTGTTTTGTTAACCATAGTCCTAGTTTTGAATTATTATGATTTAGTATTTGATTTATTTGGGTGGCCTATACTGGTCTATATGAAATAAGTTTTCACCATGTTTAAGCCTTACTGTCCTACACTTAAAATATTGTTTGTGCTGATTGCAGATTACACACTCAGAAAATTGGAATGTAAATATTGTCAATCAATACCAAGATGAATATATCCAATGATACTGTACTTTACTTGCTAGTCACTAATCTGCCCTGCAATGAATGAAGGATATTTGTAGTGGTTAGCCTCAAAGCCCTCAATCCACAAAGCATTTGCAGTACAAAGCATTTGCAGTTGTAAAAGTTAATATTGTACGTATGTAGCGTACTACACAATATAGATTTATGTTCAGAACTTGTGGTTATTTCTTACCCTAAATCCATTAGACAAGTCAGGACTTTTGACACGATAGGGCCCACCACATTGTGATATGGCGGCAGTAATTCCCCTGACTGTTCTGCTTATTAACACGTTGCCCAGATTGTGCTATGCAGTAATCCCAGCGCTGGGCCATTTTTTGGTATTTGTTTTTATGACTTCGATGAAGTCTCACAGATGGAAGGTAAAGATTCCTCACTGAGATTTCTCAATTAGTTTCTCAATGACTTCGAATCAGAGCACTCTCTTTCTGTAGGACGTTTGCACTCTTCAGCCTAATGTGGATGTAAAGCACTACTTCAACACAGGTCTCTATCTGGCGACGAATGCGTATTCATTAAGTAGTGCACTATATATATATATATATATATATATATATATATGGTAACATTTGGGATGCCACCTCAGTCTAGAGGAAACGATGATGACCACCGTCACTCACTCATCATTACCTTAACGAGCCTTCAATTCTAATGCCATATCCTGTGACGAGAATCCAGAATCAATCATTTCTCATGCACTTATCGATCCCCAATACTTTTCCAGCTGTCTTTTCAGGACAGAGGAAAAGCATTGTAACCTGAGTGCCAGTCTGTTGTGTATCATGCAACTTCCTTGTCACTCATTGTCATGTTTGGCTTGACAATGAGCAATGGAGTTGGCAAGAGCACAAATAGATCTGGGACCAGGCTCAAGCATTGTAAATAGGTGGTAGGAGTTGTGAGCACTCTGGTGTCACGACAATAGCTAAAGCATGGCAGGGAAGTTTTGTCATGCATGGAAAAGGAAGTATATTGTGTAGCTTTCATATAGCCTTTGGTGGATGGACACTGCTTTTGCAATCAACTGTAGAGATTGTACAATCGTTTGACAATAAAGTACAATTGTATTTGGGGACCCTTTTTTTAGTCTCTTGCTAATGCTTCATTTTCTAAGAAATACATTTGGAAAAATCTGTTTAGTCTGTTTAGTGTAAATTAATATAACGTCCACACCAGGTTTTAAGAGTCATCAAACAACTGTTCATCATGAGTATTGAATGCTTTTTATGAATGCATGTCCTTGGAAATGATTCTGTCGTGACCACATGAATCTACTCTAACCACTCAATCATTCCATTGCTAATTGTTTTGGATGATGACAGCAATACACTTAGCTCTAAGTCATATCCTTGTTCATGGGTCCATCCAAGCACCCCAGTGAGTAATCCTGAATCCTAAGCAGTGTCAATAGCATTTTGAACTTGCATGGTGGTTCTGCATTATAAGCTGTCTGTTGATGATGGTATTCTTAAGAGAGGTTGATATGAGATGGGTCTTGTGGGGTGTTCTTGAAGGAGGCACATACCAAAGGGCCTGGATTACAGGTAAGGCTGCAGTTAGTCATATCACCCTTGGATGGCAGTAGAGACCTACAAGTCAGCGGTGATCAGACAAGTGAACAGCAGCTCAACCACATTTGAGAACATTCAGAAAGGCACTTCCAGCTAGATTCAAGACTGTTTTAGCTTGAATGGTTATTCCATCATCCTAAAACTTGGCATGCACAGGGTAGGCAAATTATTAACCGTGTAAGCAAGTAGAACGTACTTATGTATTTACATGGTTGATTTCATGAACCCCCAGCACTGTCAATTGAATTGAAACCAAATATTCTATTGCTACATGAATGCACAAGATAGTTGGTAAATGTAAGTCACTCTGGATAAGAGCGTCTGCTAAATGATGTAAATATGAATGTAAATGACTAACAAATCTGTGATATTGAAAACAAATGGGATGTCAAGGTTATGCAGGATGGTTGATGCAGGCTGATATTGGGCATATAGAGCTCGCCAGTTTGTAGTCCTAAAAAATGGAAATGAAACTGGTTCGTTCAGCCTTTTTTATGGGGGAAATGAATGGGGAAAGAATGGGGTTTTGGGATAAATACCGAAAATAATGTATGCGGTTAACACAGGCTTAGGAGATCTTAAATGTATTGTTCTATGACATATCAGTCAGTTAACATGACCTTTAAGAGTTATGAAGCCTGTATGTGGTCCTCTGTAGCTCAGCTGGTAGAGCACGGCGCTTGTAATGCCAGGGTAGTAGGTTCGATCCCCGGGACCACCCATACGTAAAAATGTATGCTTTGGATAAAAGCGTCTGCTAAATGGCATATTATATTATTATTATTATTTTATGGGCTTATTTTAATTACATAAATGCTTCAAAATTCACAAAAAGGGACTTTAGCTGATGAAGATTCTCATAGAACAAAACGTATAAGATCTCCTAAGCCTGTTTACCACAGACCTTATTTTTGGCGTTTATGTTTATCCAAAATCCCCATTAATTTCCCCATAGGCTTTGGCCAATGAGCCATTGCGGAGTCAGCCTCAAATAGTCCCCCCCAATTTTTTTTTTTAAAAATATATCCACACAACCTACCAAAAAATATTTCTACTCAAATCCCCTGCTCAGGCTCTAGGGCCTGATAGGGTGGGACTGCACAAGACAGTACTCCATATACAGTGGGGAGTATTTGATACACTGCCGATTTTGCAGGTTTTCCTACTTACAAAGCATGTAGAGGTCTATAATTTTTATCATAGGTACACTTCAACTGTGAGAGACGGAATCTAAAACAAAAATCCAGAAAATCACATTGTATGATTTTTAAGTAATTAATTTGCATTTTATTGCATGACATGAGTATTTGATACATCAGAAAAGCAGAACTTAATATTTGGTACAGAAACCTTTGTTTGCAATTACAGAGATCATACGTTTCCTGTAGGTCTTGACCAGGTTTGCACACACTGCAGCAGGGATTTTGGCCCACTCCTCCATACAGACCTTCTCCAGATCCTTCAGGTTTCGGGGCTGTCGCTGGGCAATACGGACTTTAAGCTCCCTCAAAAGATGTTCTATTGGGTTCAGGTCTGGAGACTGGCTAGGCCACTCCAGGACCTTGAGATGCTTCTTACGGAGCCACTCCTTAGTTGCCCTGGCTGTGTGTTTCGGGTCGTTGTCATGCTGGAAGACCCAGCCACGACCCATTTTCAATGCTCTTACTGAGGGAAGGAGGTTGTTGGCCAAGATCTCGCGATACATGGCCCCATCCATCCCCCCCTCAATACGGTGCAGTCGTCCTGTCCCCTTTGCAGAAAAGCATCCCCAAAGAATGATGTTTCCACCTCCATGCTTCACGGTTGGGATGGTGTTCTTGGGGTTGTACTCATCCTTCTTCTTCCTTCAAACATGGCGAGTGGAGTTTAGACCAAAAAGCTCTATTTTTGTCTCATCAGACCACATGACCTTCTCCCATTCCTCCTCTGGATCATTCAGACGGGCCTGGACATGCGCTGGCTTGAGCAGAGGGAACTTGCGTGCACTGCAGGATTTTAATCCATGACGGCGTGGTGTGTTACTAATGGTTTTCTTTGAGACTGTGGTCCCAGCTCTCTTCAGGTCATTGACCAAGTCCTGCCGTGTAGTTCTGGGCTGATCCCTCACCTTCCTCGTGATCATTGATGCCCCATGAGGTGAGATCTTGCATGGAGCCCCAGACCGAGGGTGATTGACCGTCATCTTGAACTTCTTCCATTTTCTAATAATTGCGCCAACAGTTGTTGCCTTCTCACCAAGCTGCTTGCCTATTGTCCTGTAGCCCATCCCAGCCTTGTGCAGGTCTACAATTGTATCCCTGATGTCCTTACACAGCTCTCTGGTCTTGGCCATTGTGGAGAGGTTGGAGTCTGTTTGATTGAATGTGTGGACAGGTGTCTTTTATACAGGTAACGAGTTCAAACAGGTGCAGTTAATACAGGTAATGAGTGGAGAACAGGAGGGCTTCTTAAAGAAAAACTAACAGGTCTGTGAGAGCCGGAATTCTTACTGGTTGGTAGGTGATCAAATACTTATGTCATGCAATAAAATGCAAATTAATTACTTAAAAATCATACAATGTGATTTTCTGGATTTTTGTTGAAGTGTACACAGTTGAAGTGTACCTATGATAAAAATTACAGACCTCTACATGCTTTGTAAGTAGGAAAACCTGCAAAATCGGCAGTGTATCAAATACTTGTTCTCCCCACTCTAGCTCAGATGTGAAATATTTTAATGACAGAAATATTTCAGCTGCATAAACAATGATGTCGATCTTTCTTGACTTCTTTTCAACTTGTGCAGTGTTGTTTACCATCGTCGAAAGTCCACTTTCTTCACATGAAGATTTTCTGGGTCCTGCTGGTGATTCACTACCACTGGACCTTCAGAGATACTCAATCTCTCTACCCTTTTGACAGCCTCTGCATTGGAGACTCTGAACTGCCCTGATTTTGGCAACCTCAGTCTCTTTCACCCTACTCAGGCATTCCAAGGATTTCGCCCCATGGTCTCCACCACAGTTACAACACTTTGCTCCTTAGCAACTGGCCATTCTCTTCTGCTACACATTCAGAATCACCGTCAAAGTGATCTTTCCCACACATCCCACATCTTGGCTTCTTCCGTCTGCAGACACGTTCTACAGGTCCAAACATTTTGACATTGCAAAGGCCTGGAGACAAAAGCTCTGACAGGATAGTACACATATCCCAGCTGCACTCGGGTCGGGAGGGACTCCACATAAAAAAAACTGGGGGGCAAGCATTCCTTTGCAGATAAAACACCTGGAATAAAGCCAATACTTATCAAAGCATATATATCTGATATGTTCTGGCTGTTGCTTTATTTTCACAGGGAGGTCAAGATGTGTTCATTGACAAGCTAGCTCTGTGTCGGGGCCTGTTGGAGAAAGGTTGCTGTTGACGGAAATAATTTAGTTGGGATTTATGGTATTTTCATAGGTGCTGTATGTTTCAAAGAGGACATTCGTGGACCAATGTGTGAATGAATGGGTGAATGCAATGTGTTAATGCAGAAAAATGTCCTCTTTCTTCATGTCCTCAAAATGCTGTTTTAGTTCACAGAGCTCCGTGTCCTCTATGGATTCTTATTTTTTATAAAAATTCTTCATTAATGGATTTTCATATTGTATGAGACAGTGTCCGACGGGGGACCAGTACGAAAAAACGTATGAACATTTATGCACTCACTATGGTAAGTCACTCTGGATAAGAGCTTCTGCTAAATGACTAAAATGTGAAATGTAAACGTGGTTGATGCTCCACAGGAAGTGGCGTTTACCTTCATTTTAGAAATTAACTTACCCCATTTTAGAAATTAACTTAACCAAGTAGCCCTACCACAAAATGTGACAATTGTCAGTAGTATGCAGTAAGATGAAAATCTCTGATCTCCTCTACCCTCTCTAATTACTTCACTGAGACTTTACATTTCCTGTCCCTGTTGCTTTCAAACTAAAAATCACCTGGACGGCATATACAGTGCATTCGGAAAGTAGTCAGACCCCTTCCGTTTTTCCACATTTTGTTTCGTTACAGCCTTATTCTAAAATAGATTTTTCTCATCAAGCTACAAACAATACCCCATAATGACAAAATGAAAATAGGTTTTTAGAAATTGTAGCAAATTTATAAAAAATTAAAAACAGAAATACCTTATTTACATAAGTATTCAGACCCTTTCCTATGAGACTCGAAATTGAGCTCAGCTGCATCCTGTTTCCATGGATCATCCTTGAGATGTTTCTACAACTTGATTGAAGTCCACCTGTGCTAAATGTAATTGATTGGACATGATTTGGAAAGGCACACACCTGTCTATATAAAGTCCCACAGATGAAAGTGCATGTCAGAACAAAAACCAAGCCATGAGGTCGAAGGAATTGTCCGTAGAGCTCCGAGACAGGATTGTGTCGAGGCACAGATCTGGGGAAGGGTACCAAAACATTTCTGCAGCACTGAAGGTCCCAAAGACCAAAGTGGCCTCCATCCTTAAATGGAAGAAGTTTGGAACCACCAAGACTCTTCCTGGAGCTGGCCGCCCGGCCAAACTAAACAATCGGGGGAGAAGGGCCTTGGTCAGGGAGGTGACCAAGAATCACATGGTCACTATGACAGAGCTCCAGAGTTCCTTTGTGGAGATGGGAGAACCTTCCAGAAGGACATTCATCTCTGCTGCACTCCACCAATCAGGGCATTATGGTAGTGTGGACGGACGGAAGCCACTCCTCAGTAAAAGGCACATGACAGCCCGCTTGGAGTTTGCCAAAAGGCAGCTAAAGGACTCTCAGACCATGAGAAACAAGATTCTCTGGTCTGATGAAACCAAGATTGAACTCTTTGGCCTGAATGCCAAACGTCATGTCTGGAGGAAACCTGGCACCATCCCTACGGTGAAGCATGGTGGTGGCAGCATCATGCTATATGGATGTTTTTCAGCGGCAGGGACTGGGAGACTAGTCAGCATCGAGGGAAAAATGAATGGAGCAAAGTACAGAGAGATCCTTGATGAAAACCTGCTTCAGAGCGCTCAGGACCTCAGACTGGGGCGAAGGTTCACCTTCCAACAGGACAACGACCCTAAGCACACAGCCAAGACAACGCAAAAGTGGCTTTGGGACAAGTCTCTGGATGTCCTTGAGTGGCCTAGCCAGAGCCCGGACTTGAACCTGATTTAACATTTCTGGAGAGACCTGAAAATAGCTGTGCAGCGAGGCTCCCCATCCAACCTGACCGAGCTTGAGAGGATCTGCAGAGAAGAATGGGAGAAACTTGTTGCGTCATACCCAAGAAGACTCGAGGCTGTAATCGCTGCCAAAGGTGCTTCAACAAAGTACTGAGTAATGGGTCTGAATACATGTTTTTTGCTTTGTCATTATGGCCGGCAAACCGTGCCAATATATCCTCCAAACACCGGCTTCGAGGGCATTATCCCTTTTATACAATGGGTTACCAACATATTCAACATATTTTCATAAAAAATTATTTTGATAAATCTATTCATACTATTTCATCCTTCCACAATATATAGTCCCGACACAAATCTAGGGTTGTTACCCAAGCAACGTTCTTATCCCTTGCTTGCTAGCTAGCCAACTACGGCTAACTTACAGTCACGTCAGAATAACAGCAAAGTAGCTGCATTTGCATTTGTTTAAGCTGATTTATAGAGATATTTATTTGGATACATCATAACAATGAGCTAATGAGGCACGATTTCGCCTGGCATAGCAAATGTGCTCACTCGTCAGGGCACTGTTGTTCAGAGGAGCTAGACAACAACACAGCTAACACAATCACTTCAAACTGAAGCTGGAAAGAGGGAAAACTAGCTGCACTTCGTTTCGTCATCAAGGCAAAGGGTGGCTATTTGAAGAACCTCAATTATAAAATATATTTTGATTTGTTTAACACTTTTTTGGTTACTACATGATTCCATATGTGTTATTTAATAGTTTTGATGTCTTCACTCTTATTTTACAATGTAGAAAACAGTAAAAATAAAGAAAAACCCTGGAATGAGTAGGTGTCCAAACTGTTGACTGGTACTGTGTATCCATAAAAATTATTCCAACTGATTCAGGATTTCGACTGGTTGAGAAACGTTGCCTGCCTGTCTGTCTCGTCCCAATTCCCGTTACTATGGGTCAGCTGGAGATCAAATTTGAATATTGAAACAAGGTTTATACAAATCTCCGCTGTTGAAAACGAAATGTTAGTCTAAAAGAAATGTGAGATAATGTCTAGATGCTTTTTATAGTGGAGATCAAGTTTATTAACTGTTTGGCTGGGCTGATGTGACAGTGGATTGCGCAGGCAGATGGAACAGAGTGAATAGGTATTTTAACGTCATATATTTAGCCGGTTGTAACTTGTGGAATAGACACCTGCTGGAATGCGGTTTTAACCAATCAGCATTCAGGATTAGACCCACCCGTTGTATAAATGTAAGCAAGGTTTGAAATGATTATGTTTTAGTCAAATATTATATCTGTTTGGGCTTCTTGCGGTCAATTTGCAGTCTACAAATTATTTGTAATTATGTTCCGGCCCCCTGACCATCCACTCATGAAAGAATCAGCCTGCGGCAGTATCTAGTTGATGATCCCTGGTCTAGACTGTCTAGTCCTGTTTGCCCTGTTTTATCTGGGTGGGTTATTTTAATATTGACTATAGCTTTACTGTCTTGAGTTTCTGTCTGGGGAAAGCCTACAGAGTGTACACTGTTGACTCTTGCATTACCTCTTGTTTATAAACACCACACCATGTCTTCTTTGGTGTAATGAAGACTGCCTACCGTCTTCTCTGAGGGGCCCGTTCCTCTGGGGCCTCCCTCGCGTCTCATTATGTTGTCATCCTCCCCTTCATTACTCACTCACCATCAAAGCACCTCCCTTCCTTAAAACCCTCCTCCTCCTTCTCTAACAAACTGTTAGCTCAGAGGCTGTCATTGGTTTGTTGATTTAAGATTATGAAATGGTTATCATCTGTTAAAAACCTGTCACATGTAACCTCCTGTCTTCTTCAGTAACTCTTACATGTTAGCAACTCCCCCTTCGTAGTCACAATTAGCATGTTGGTCCGGCTGCCTCCAGTTCTGCTCTCAGCTGATTGCTGTTAAGCATCCATTGTGTGTGTGTGTGTGCTTCTCCCCGCTCAAGAAAAAATCGGCCTGTGGCTGAAACTAGTTGATGATCCCTGATGTATGGCTTAGCTTGGGATGGTTGGTGGAGGCCAGAGGAGGCTGGTAGGAGTAGCTATAGGAGGACGGGCTCATTGTAATGGCCAGAATCGAATACATATCTGTGTGTGTGTTTGTGTGTGTGTGTGTGTGTGTGTGTGCTTCTCCCTTGCCTCCACCTACTATCCCATGCTAAGCCATACAGTGTCTGGCTGCTTGGTTCTGTCAGACCTACTATGTTAGCTGCTTCATGATTCATGCCTTAACTTCATTGTCAGCATCTCCCCGATTTACTTTTCTCCTTCCGTCCTCTCAGAATAGTGTATTAGCTCTTGTTGTTTGTCTTATATATCCTCTTCTCTTTCTCTCTTGTAGGAGTAAGTTTGTCTACGCTATCTGTCAACTCTGTATGGGCTATTCAAAATCTGTGCTACTCTCTCTACCAGTGTCTGTCTTCAGAGTCCTGCAGGATCCATATATCACTCTTATTCACTTTGGATCTATATTCTTAGCTCCGTCCAAATCTCTCAGACTAGCTTCTTCTCATGGTTTTATTTGCTACTTTGATCTTCCCTTCAGTCTCTGATGATGAGGTGCAGTTTTTTTGTCTGTGTATTTATAGGTATGTCTATGCATTAATTGGAGGAAGATTTCTCATAATGCTTTTTTCTCCCATCTTGTGCTTGTAAAAAAAGGTTCACTTACACCCTCTGCAGTTCCCTCAACATCTTGTCCCTCCATTTTAAATCCATGGGATCATCTTGTGACGAGGCAGGTTGAATTTATTGGGGAGCCATGGCCTGGAAATTATGACTTCTTTCCAAACACACTGCTTGTGTCTTGTCAGTCACAACAACATGGACCTGCGTCACCCTCTGTCCCACAGGCAATAAAACACCTGATTTACAGGCTCAGGCAGGACCACTGACTAGAACACTGAGCAATCTCAGCCTTCTGGAGGAACAACGTGGTCTTAGGGCAATTCATATTATTCTGTACTTAAATCTGTAACACTCCATTTAGTATCATATATTACATTATGTTAGGTTACATTATGAATGAAATAGCGGTCGTACAATATCAAATCAAATCAAATCAAATTGTATTGGCCACATTCGCCGAATACAACAGGTGTAGACATTACAGTGAAATGCTTACTTACAGCCCTTAACCAACAATGCATTTATTTTTTAATAAAAATGTAAAATAAAACAACAACAAAAAAGTGTTGAGGAAAAAAAGAGCAGAAATAAAATAAAATAACAGTAGGGAGGCTATATATACAGGGGGGTACCGGTGCAGAGTCAATGTGCGGGGGCACCGGCTAGTTGAGGTAGTTGAGGTAATATGTACATGTGGGTAGAGTTAAAGTGATGATGCATAAATAATTAACAGAGTAGCAGCAGTGTAAAAAGATGGGGTGTGGGGGCAGTGCAAATAGTCCGGGTAGCCATGATTAGCTGTTCAGGAGTCTTATGGCTTGGGGGTAGAAGCTGTTGAGAAGTCTTTTGGATCATACAAATGATCGGACGCATAGTATCATAAGTCTTACCCGGTTGTACAATAGCATACGAATTGGATGACATAACTTATCATACATCTTGGAGGACAGGTTGCTTGTTGCACTGTAACAACAAATGAAAAATACGGGGAGAATGTACATTGGTGGTTAGGGGAACTAACGACAAAGGTTAGGATAATTTACTTAAAAACATTAGGAGAACTAAAACGAAGGTTACAGAAAATAATCCTGCAGCAACAGGAAATGTGAATTATTATGTGTATTATAATTAATGGACATTTTTGTAGGGGTTGATACATTTTCCATTAGGGCAATTGAAGTCTGAAGTTTCAAAGTGGAAATTAAAAACTTTAGAAGCCTTTTTAAAACTCAAATACACTACAAGTTTGCATTTCCTGTATTGCAGGAAAATTCTCTGCAACAAAAGAGTGATCAAACTAAGATCCTACGTCTGTAGGGGAATTTACTTAGCAGGATAGGTGAATTGGGTTACATTTTAGAATAATGGTTAGGGGAAGGGTTAGCTAAAATGCTACAGACTCGAAGACACAATCTTTTGATTGCTAGACTGTCACGGATTACGCCCATCCATCCTCCTCGACCAACCTCCCTACTTTCGTTTCTGTCTAAAGTAACTAGACCATTAGTAGGTATCATACGTCTTGGAGGTGTTCAGAAATACGTAAAGTATGTTTCATATGGCTCTGAGGCCAGGCTGAAAGGAACGCCATTAAAATTCCAGTCATTCCCTCTGTTGAGTTCCTTTTGGTTGATACAGCTCCTATAAGAAAGAGGGGGAAATCCAGCTGAGCATGTGGGATGGAGGACAGAGGTACGAAGGCCCGTGGACATGCCGACGCTGCAGAGGAATGACAATAATGAAGAACAATATATGGATGGAGGTGTGCAAAGGTCACACGCTGCAGCCGACATAAGAATGAAGTAAATTCCAATGTCAGACTGTAATATTCCCCCCCATTGAGCTGGTGCATATTCAGCAAAGGAGGCCCCTTACACACCCTCCTCTCCACCCACCCAGCTACCCAACCGCCGGACGTTCCCTCATGTAACAGTATTTCTGCTGCGTTCTGCTGTCACACAGACGACCTCTCTACCTGCTCTCAATGTGACAGCAATTACCAATGCCTGAGTAAGCAAGAATTTCACTCATACCAGGTCAAACACAATGGTCCCAAATTATTGCTCCTGTTAATGTTTTATGGCCCTATGAAATTCTGATATATATGCAGACCTTGCTTGGTGAGTTTTTGTTTTTGGGGGTCCTCAATGTTTCTGACTAAATTGCGTTTTGGGAGTAAAAAAAAAAGGGAATCACCTTGCTTGCCATGTGTTAAATGAACTCTTGTGGTTTCCTGATGTTACTTCTCCCTAGAAGAAATAAAGGTTATTGAATTTACTGTGACACCCAGCCCATGTCTGCTGTCTATTCGCCCATCCAAACCTTTCAAAACTGGTCAGAAAAGCAAAGATATAGCTCTTGATCAAACACTTCAATCCATTTAAAATGTGTGTGTTTGTGTGTGTGTATATTGAAGGTGGACAGAGGTAGGTACCTCCACCAATCATCCCCCAGAAGCCCTCCTTCCTGGCCAGTTGTTACTGTGTATTTGCAAGCAGCGTCTACAAGCAGTGTGTTTGGAGGACTGAAGCAGGAGCGTACTGTATGCCTGAGTGGATGACTCGACTCTGCATTGGAGAATAAGTTGTATTCAGGCAGTCAGGAGGGAGGCCCGGGTCAGTCTAGACAGCCCTGTAACAGTGGGGCCCATTGACATGATTGTATAGTGGTGGTGGTGCTGTCAGAGAGGGCACCAGGGGACACCGTTCGCTCTGAGCCCTCCACAGGCCCTTTGCATTGCTTTAAATAATGAGTTCATTCATGTTGTACAATGGAGCTCCGGGGATTGAGGAAATTGCTTTTCTGGAAGAGAGAGGGAGAGAGCTAGAGAGCTATTGATGGGTGTGTTGATTGTTCACACTCAAAGGACTAACACTCTAAGAAAAAACAACAACAAAATAAAGTGTACTGAAGAACTCTACAGGACAAATAGTTCCTGAACACAATTTTGATTTCATTGTAACTTTTTATTTTCTTTAATAAGAACCACTGCTGTGTCAAAAGCGAACCCCCCTCTGTCCCACCATCCAATCTCCGATATTGGTTTTCTACTTCCTCTCCTGTAGCTGCAGTGATTACACCAAAGGTAATCTAAATACACTCATCTAGCCTGGCTTTTAAAGTTTTAAATTGAGTACAACGTTTTTAATTGAATAACTGCTTTATACATAGATGGGTAATCTATACTTATTAATCAGGGCCGACCAAACTGGTAACCTCCCGAGTGGCGCAGTGGTCTAAGGCACTGCATTGCAGTGCTAGCTGTGCCACTAGAGATCCTGGTTCGAATCCAGGCTCTGTCGTAGCCGACCGGTATAAGAGCGTCTGCTAAATGACTAAAATGTAAATGTTCCCACAATGATGTTTGGTTTGGCCCACCAGGACCACTAGGGGTCAACCAAATCTTGCTTAGGGTCCCCGAAATGCTGCACATATTCAAGTTATTAGCCTTATGAACATAGAAACCTGGTTGGAAAATGTTTAATAAATCAAATTGTATTGGTCACATGCGCCAAATACAGCAGGTATAGACTTTACAGTGTAATGCTTACTTACGAGCCTGTTCCCAACAATGCAGAGTTAAAAAGTAAGATAAATATTTGTTAAATAAAAAAAGGAAACAGTAACACCATAAAAACAATAATGAGGCTATATACAAGGAGTACCAGTACCGAGTCAATGTGCAGGGGTTTGAGGTAATACAGTATGTACATGTAGGTAGAGGTAAGTGACTAGGCAATCAGGATATATTATAGACCCGACGATAAGAGCGTCTGCTAAATGACTAAAATGTAAATATATAGGAATTGGATGAAGCTCAGTGTTAAATTCAAATCTCCTTATCATCATATCTAAGCCAATATGAAAATTCGCAAATCAACTTGATTGGAGGTAGACAACACACTCCCCGCCTCTCGTAATGAGCCATCCGTCCGTTACCGAGAACCACATACCAGATTTCTTAATACGGTTGCTAGCAATTGAGTTTTAAGAGTATTTCTAGCTGCTACCTAGCTCAAATTATAGATGTCAGATTGGTGTAACAGTTTTTATTACATGTATAATTTATCGCTCTCAGGTGCACATTTCCGTCCATTAAGAAACAACGATCTGCTAACTTTTTGTAGCTTTTCTGACAATGCTAAAATCTTTTTTAGGCAAAGTTCAGAGTTCTAACACCAGGTAGGTTACTCGGCAACAACAACGCTGCTTGCACCAAGCTGCCAGTCAGAAGAGGTGTATGTGAACAAACCTAGGCTACTGTAGATAGCTAGCTATATTGTGGTTTTCAAGCTGCGGTTAATCAATAAATGCAAGCAGATATTTTGATTAGCTAGGTAGCTATCGAGCTAACGTTACCTAGCGAATGTTAACTTGATTGTACAAAGTCCAACAGCTAGCCTCTGTAGCTAGCTAGCTAACACAGATCAACTGAAAGCTAGCTAGCTAGCTAACGAACAGGCAAAGAAAGAGGGCTAGCTATATTTGTTTATGGAAGGTTTGTGACACAAAACTTCAGCAATTAGCTAGCTAGCTAGCTAGAGCCAGGCAACAACAGCTGAATCTAGCTAACGATAGCTAGTTCACGTCCAAATGCCAGTCCTACATTTTCCACAACTCATAGCTAGCTAGCTAATGCACATCAGTTCAAAACCAACACCAAACTTTGGACAAATTGTCACACTGCTAACTTACATGCAGGCAATGGGCATTTGCAACACTAGCTAGCTAGCTACTCCCTAGTCCAGGCTACAGTAAGAGCTAGCCACATTTCACTTTCAGACAGGACACAACTCGAAACTGCTGAGAAATGTTTTTACTAGCTAACGTTAACAGCGCCTCTGGCTCTGTTGTGCACTGACTGCAGTGTGCAAATGCATGCTTTCTAGCATCAGAAAAACTAAACAGTTTAGCATCCATAATACATTCCAGTACGCTCCTTCTCCTGTTTTATTGACATTTTAATCCACATGTGTGCTGATCAGCAGTGCCAAACTAACAACGCTGCCATTCTAGTAATCAGAACGTGTTGTTAGGTATCAAGTTATATGGCTACGATTTGATTAATGTTTTAAAAAAGCTATTGTTTCAAGACCCTAAGAAGCTATTGTTTACCTTTTATATTTCTAAATGGATAGTGTCTATTTGTTTGGCCCCGTAGCCCACCACTCAGATTACATTTTGGCCCACCAAGCCCAAAAGTTTGAGCACCCCTGTAATATTGATAAAGATGCTGCTTTGATTATGGGGCAGAATGATTTGATACAGGAGTCTCTTCTAGTTAGCCTCTGCGGTTTTAATTGAAATTCAGAAGGTGATTTGGCAGTGGGACAGCCAGATTAAATATAGCTCTCTGTCAACATAGGTTAGCCTGCAATGCTTTATCGCCCCCTTAAAACCTCAACACTAAAACAACTGCTATCCATGCTGGGATCTAGTCAGGTAAACCATTTGATTATTTGAAAGCAGTTGTAGTAAGGGAAATATAATGTGGAGAAGGGAAGTAGTTTGCCACCTTGCCTAGAATATCTACCTGTTGATGTAAAGGTAGAAATGTGTAATGATTTCACTCTGTCTTGTCCTCTGGTATGCTTCTCAATTGATTGTCTTGTTCTCTTTACAAACTCAAAAGGAAACATTTAGCAAGGGTCTGTGACATGTGCCGTGACCAAGATGGAGCAGAAATCTTTAATTATCCGAGGCAGGGGGTAACCATCTCCACTGGAAAAGCAATCGCAGTGATCAGACCTATAGTCTCTATACTGTATGAAACAGCCCACCCCTCCTGTGTCCCTTTACTCCAGCTCCGCTCCTAAAAGGCCATTACAACACTATGATGGGTTTCATCATCTAGGGAGTGTTCCAAATGGCACCCTATTCTCTGTGTAATGCACTACTTTTGACAGAGCCCATTTGTCTCTGGTCAAAAGTAGTGCACTATGTAGGGAATATAGTGGCATTTGGAACGAAGCCCCTAACTGTAGAAATGAAACACAAGACAATTAAATCTGTGTGGTCCACTTCTCACCACGTCTCACCTGATTGGTCTGTTGCTACCGGACATTTGTTGAAAGGTAATAGAAGTTTCCTATCCTTATCATGGCTTCCGTTAATCCCCTCACATAGCCTCCTTGTCCACATTCCATCAAACAATAAACACTCGTCGCACAAAGCCCCTTTGTGGTTGTCCTCAATAGTACTTTTGTCTGGCAAAGTTGTATATAAAATATGTTATTAAGTAAGTGCTGATGGCATCAATAGGGGTGGAGGAGGGTGGATTTGATTCCTCCCCCTGTTTTCGGAGTGTTTCACTTTTCCCCTCTTCAGTGACTTTACAGCAGCTGCTCCCGTGATGTGTGGAGACAGGCATTACCTTAGACAGGTGCCCAACATATGCTAACGAGAAAATAAACAACATAGTGGCGGACAGGATGCATCCAGAGCTCTGTGAGGAGGAGCTAACCAGGGGGAATAGAGAATGAAGTGGGACATTAGGTTCATCAGGACAGGTACATTAAAGCCACTTAAATGGCGTTCTGTAAATGGTTTCAGACAGAGGATTAATTAAGGTGCATTACTGCTTATTACTATAGAAAAAAAAAAAAAAAAAAGTGTAGAGCCTCCATGTGTGTGACTGGGCTGGCAAGACACAGCTCTATGAAGTCATGGGGTGTGTCCCAAATGGCACCCTATTCCCTATAGTGTACTACTTTGACTAGAGCCATATGGGCCCTGGTCAAAAGTAGTGTGCTGTATAGGGAATAGGGTCCCATTTGGGACGCAGTCATGGTGAACTGAAGCAGTAAAGTACCTTGTTGACTCCATTATACCTTGTGTAGGAATATGTACTTACACAAATTAGCACAAGCAAAGGGTTAGATTTAAATTTCAATCAACACAACATGAAAATGAATCACTAAGCATCATATGTTCAAGATGTTATAAAAGGTGACTAAAACACAATGAATATTAACCCATATACTGTACTAACTGCATTAGCAATGTTATTCAATAGCCAGAGACCTTCACCATTCACCCAGTCCCTTGGGCTTCCAGACCACTCTCAAACCATACAAACCGTCCTCAAAACGACCCTAAAACACAATAAGTTATGTAACAAGAAGTCACAGCTTCTGTTTGAACAGCTTCTCTTTCTTTTTGAATAAAAACAACAGATCTCACTGTCTACGACAATAACTATCCTCACCACCCACTCCTCTCCTCTGTCCATCCTTCAGACTTAATTGCGGTGTGGAACGTGAAGCTGCTGCCTGCTGCCACAGCTCAGGCATGACAATGTGCTTTACTCTGCTCTGCCAGGTGTTGTCATAGAGGTGGCCCTCCATCTGTTCATGGGACCCTGACAGCACAGTGCCACACAATCCTGTGGAGCATGTTAGTCAGTCTGGGCCTCTGTGCTGTGGGGAGACAGAGGAGAGAACAGGAAGCAGAGAGAGACTGCACTGTGGTACAGACACCAGCCCACCTCAGTGACAGAGCTACTGTATCTCTATGACTGAGCGTGTGTGTGTATTGTGTGTGTGTGTGTGTGTGTGCGTATGCATAATGGTTGTGTACATCTCCTCAGGTTTGTTTACATCCTTGTTAGTGAGCATTTCTCCTTTGCCAAGGTAATCCATCCACCTGACAAGTGTGGCATGTCAAGAAGCTTATTAAACAGCATGATCATTACACAGGTGCACCTTGTGCTGTGGACAATAAAAGGCCACTCTAAAATGTGCAGTTTTGTCACCCAACACAATGACACAGATGTCTCAAGTTTTGAGGGAGTGTTCAATTGGCATGCTGACTGCAGGAATGTCCACCAGAGCTGTTGCCAGATAATTTAATGTTCATTCCTCTACCATAAGCCGCCTCCAATGTCATTTTAGAGAATTTGGCAGTACGTCCAACTGGCCTCACAACCGCAGACCACGTGTAATCACACCAGCCCAGGACCTCCACATCCGGCTTTTTCACCTGCGGGATCGTCTGAGACCAGCCACCCAGACAGCTGATGAAACTGTGGGTTTGCACAAACGAAGAATTTCAGAAACGGTCTCAGGGAAGCTCATCTGCGTGCTCTTCGTCCTCACTAGGGTCTTGACCAGAATGCAGTTCAGCTCTTCACGGATGAATCCCGGTTTCAACTGTACCGGGCAGATGGCAGACAGCGTATATGGCGTTGTGTGGGTGAGCCATTTGCTGATGTCAACGTTGTGAACAGAGTACCCCAAAGTACAAAGTTTCATGGTATGGGCAGGCATAAGCTATGGACAACGAACACAATTGCATTTTATTAATGGCAATTTGAATGCAAAGAGATACCGTGACGAGATCCTGAGGCCCATTGTCGTGCCATTCATCCGCCTCCATCACCTCATGTTTCAGCATGATAATGCACAGCCCCATGTCGCAAGGATCTGTACACAATTCCTGGAAGCTGAAAATGTCCCAGTTCTTCCATGGCCTGCATACTCACCAGACATGTCACACATTGAGCATGTTTGGGATGCTCTGGATTGACGTGTACGACAGCGTGTTCCAGTTCCCGCCAATATTCAGCAACTTCGCACAGTCATTGAAGAGGAGCGGGACAACATTCCACATGACACAAACAACAGCCTGATTAACTCTATGCAAAGGAGATGTGTCGCGCTGCATTAGGCAAATGGTGGTCACACCAGATACTGACTGGTTTTCTGATCCACACCCCTATCTGTGACCAACAGATGCATATCTGTATTCCCAGTCATGTGAAATTCATTGATTAGGGCCTAATTAATTTATTCAAATTGACTGATTTCCTTATATGAACTGTAACTCAGTAAAATCTTTGAAATTGTTGCATGTTGCGTTTCTATTTTTGTTCAGTGTAGAGTGTAGCTTCTCTAGCGTCTCAGTCAGAGTGTTGGTGCTGTTCTAACGAGACGGTGGAGGGAAGTTTCCCACTCAGAAACAGCTGTTACATGTCACAGCCTGATGTAGAGATAAGAGCCCTACGCCGCTGCCTTCTCTGAAGCGCTGCCGTTCCTCCTCTCCTCCTCTTCTCCCTCCACCCTCCCTTATCCCTGTCATCTTCTTTTCCCGTAGCCAGAGCAGGATGAGATTGCAGTGATTAACCCATCAACATTAATTGAAAAGACGGGTTGTTGGGTAATGGTTTCCATCCGTTCACCATCCATTATTCATTGGTTGTGTTCCAAAAGTAGAGCACTATAAAGGGAATACAATAATCTTCAGTGTTATGGCGGACAGACGGCGGTGGGTACTTGTGATAAGCCAATGGAAGGGGAGAGTGGTTTGGCGCTAGCGCTAACCAGCTTGTTTGCCACCACTTCTACCTCACAACTCAGCGACGTGTTGTAACGTCATTAGCAGTTTAATCCTGTCATTGTCATTCTAGTGGTGGCTCTCGTGTTTATTCTTGTCGTGCTTAGAGAGATCCTAGACACAGGAAGTCATGTAGCGAAGCGATGCATATCTCCACTGAAGCACCCCTGTGTTCAACATGTGCATCAGAGTCAGCAAGTCAAGGCCACTCGACACATATCTCTTGGCAAAGGTCAGAGAGTTGGGAGATTTTATTTATTTATGTTTTATTGATGCAAATCTCTTATTTAATGGGATGGGAGAGGTGGAAGGAGAATACATTTACATTTACGTCATTTAGCGGACGCTCTTATCCAGAGCGACTTACAAATAATAACAACACGACAAGACTGGGCGCTCTGTGCTTCATCTGCAGTCATGTCATGATCAACTTGGTGGTAAATGTTTTTGGACCCTTTTTTCAAACAGAGGGAACATCTCCTTATGGATTTATGAAAACCTTGGTCGCCTCACGTGGTTGGCTCTCGCACCCTGTGATGGATTGTTGCCTTGTGATGTAATGGAGTTTGAAAACGCTGGCAGAATTCCGGAACGGGAGGAGACACAGAAGCAGGAGATTTTTTAAATGTTATTTTTTTCATCCATGTCCCCGGATTGTACACTCAGCAGGGCGGAAGAGAAGAGGAGAGGAGTAGAGGAAAGGAGGTATAGTGGAGAGGAGGGATGATTTTGCTTTGCTTCAGAGTCGTCTTTAACCATTAATCTGAACGGAGGCGCTGATGCCTCCCCATTACCCAACGCTGTGGAGAATATACTTATGAACAGACTGTGGTACGTTACAGCAGCAGTGGCCACTTATCTGATTTTGGTGCCAGTGGCATGTATGAATCTAAATGCAAATTCGGTAAAGTGGGGAGCGGTTTCAGCACTGAACAAAAGAGACCCAAACAGACACAGCACATAGACACAGCACACACACACCCTAGCACCCTAGGTCTATTCCCACTGAAAGTCTATCCTATCTTCGCTTATTCCCATGGGAGCATCATCAGCCCAACTCAGATGATAAAAAAAGACCACTGTTTTTTAAATCCGCTGTTGGAATAAGCTTTGGAGAGACATTCAACTGCAATCATGACATGAGATTAAGTTAATCTTCAGTGTGGGGAGACCGCTGCTTGGTTTTAGTATAAACAATATTAAAACTAGGCACTCCCATTTTTTTGGGCTCCATGGTTGTCGGGATAATTCCAACCCCAGACGGTACACTACCTGACACAAAAGCTATCCTATCCGCCGCAGAGAGAGAGAGAGAGATGGCTATGATTGCTAATGTAGTATTATGGACTGCCACACATTGAGAGATTAACTTATCTGCATCAGAGGACCAGAGAGGATTCAAATCCAAACAATGTTTATTTGTTGCATACACAGTTTAGCAGATGTTATAGAGGGTGCAGCGAAATGATTATGTTACTAGCTCCTAACAATGCAGTAAAATGTCAAAAATACACAAATAATTTAAAAAAAAGAAAAGAAGAAGAAATCAAGAAATCAAGAAATGTCAGAACGCAACCAAATAACAAATAGCAGTGAAACAGTAATCCAAATGCAATCTATATGTACAGATATAGTTCCTTCAGAAAGTATTCACACACCTTGATTTTTTCCACATTTTGTTGTGTTACAGCCTCAATTTGAAATTATTTAAATTGTGATTTTTGGTCACTGGCCTACACACACAACAGTAATGTCAGTGGAATTATGGTTTTCGAAATGTTTACAAATTAATTTTAAATGAAAATCTGAAATGTCTTGAGTCAATAAGTATTCAACTCCTTTGTTACGGCAAGCCTCAATAAATTCAGGAGTAAACATTTGCTTAACAAGTCACATAATAAGTTGCAATAATAGTGTTTAGTGTTTAACATAATTTTTTGACTACCTCATCTCTGTACCCCACACATACAATTACAGTGGGGAAAAAAAGTATTTAGTCAGCCACCAATTGTGCAAGTTCTCCCACTTAAAAAGATGAGAGAGGCCTGTAATTTTCATCATAGGTACACGTCAACTATGACAGACAAATTGAGAATTTTTTTTCCAGAAAATCACATTGTAGGATTTTTAATGAATTTATTTGCAAATTATGGTGGAAAATAAGTATTTGGTCAATAACAAAAGTTTCACAATATTTTGTTATATAGCCTTTGTTGGCAATGACACAGGTCAAACGTTTTCTGTAAGTCTTCACAAGGTTTTCACACACTGTTGCTGGTATTTTGGCCCATTCCTCCATGCAGATCTCCTCTAGAGCAGTGATGTTTTGGGGCTGTCGCTGGGCAACACAGACTTTCAACTCCCTCCAAAGATTTTCTATGGGGTTGAGGTCTGGAGACTGGCTAGGCCACTCCAGGACCTTGAAATGCTTCTTACGAAGCCACTCCTTCGTTGCCCAGGCGGTGTGTTTGGGATCATTGTCATGCTGAAAGACCCAGCCACGTTTCATCTTCAATGCCCTTGCCGATGGAAGGAGATTTTCACTCAAAATCTCACGATACATGGCCCCATTCATTCTTTCCTTTACACGGATCAGTCGTCCTGGTCCCTTTGCAGAAAAACAGCCCCAAAGCATGATGTTTCCACCCCCATGCTTCACAGTAGGTATGATGTTCTTTGGATGCAACTCAGCATTCTTTGTCCTCCAAACACGACGAGTTGAGTTTTTACCAAAAAGTTCTATTTTGGTTTCATCTGACCATATGACATTCTCCCAATCCTCTTCTGGATCATCCAAATGCACTCTAGCAAACTTCAGACGGGCCTGGACATGTACTGGCTTAAGCAGGGGGACACGTCTGGCACTGCAGGATTTGAGTCCCTGGCGGCGTAGTGTGTTACTGATGGTAGGCTTTGTTACTTTGGTCCCAGCTCTCTGCAGGTCATTCACTAGGTCCACCCGTGTGGTTCTGGGATTTTTGCTCACCGTTCTTGTGATCATTTTGACCCCACGGGGTGAGATCTTGCATGGAGCCCCAGATCGAGGGAGATTATCAGTGGTCTTGTATGTCTTCCATTTCCTAATAATTGCTCCCACAGTTGATTTCTTCAAACCAAGTTGCTTACCTATTGCAGATTCAGTCTTCCCAGCCTGGTGCAGGTCTACAATTTTGTTTCTGGTGTCCTTTGACAGCTCTTTGGTCTTGGCCATAGTGGAGTTTGGATTGTGACTGTTTGAGGTATTTTATACTGATAACAAGTTCAATCAGGTGCCATTAATACAGGTAACAAGTGGAGGACAGAGGAGCCTCTTAAAGAAGAAGTTACAGGTCTGTGAGAGCCAGAAATCTTGCTTGTTTGTAGGTGACCAAATACTTATTTTCCACCATAATTTGCAAATAAATTCATTAAAAATCCTACAATGTGATTTTCTGGATTTTTCCTCTCTCAATTTGTCTGTCATAGTTGACGTGTACCTATGATGAAAATTACAGGCCTCTCTCATCTTTTTAGTGGGAGAACTTGCACAATTGGTGGCTGACTAAATACTTTTTTTCCCCACTGTATATGTAAGGTCCCTCAGTCGAGCAGCGAATTTCAAACACAGATTCAACCACAAAGACCAGGGAGGTTTTCCAATGCCTCGCAAAGAAGGGCACCCATTGGTAAATGGGTAAAAAAACAAACAGACATTGAATATCCCTTTGAGCATGGTGAAGTTATTAATTAAACTTTGGATGGTGCATCAATACACCCAGTCACTACAAAGATACAGGTGTCCTTCCTAACTCAGTTGCCGGAGAGGAAGGAAGCCGCTCAGGGATTTCACCATGAGGACAATTGTGACTTTAAAACAGTTAAAACTTTAATGGCTGTGATAGGAGAAAACTGAGGATAGTTCAACATCATTGTAGTTCCTCCACAATACTAACCTAATTGACAGAGTGGAAAGAAAGAAGTCTATACAGAATAAAAAATATTCCAAAACATTCATCCTGTTTGCAACAAGGCACTAAAGTAATACCGCAAAAAACTTGGCAAAGCAATTCACTTTTTGTCCTGAATACAAAGTGTTATGTTTGAAAAAGAATAACAACCAACTAATTGCAGCATTACCGCAAAAATGGAAGAGGCAAGTGGAAGGGGGAAAAAGTAAAGAACTTGTCTGTCGACCCTGTATTAAAGACCAAAAATGGTTAAAGAAAATTGTGATGAATAAAAAAATATACCAGTTTCATTTAAGGACTAAAAAATTGACAGCTGTGCCATATACAGTGAGGGGAAAAAGCATTTGATCCCCTGCTGATTTTGTACGTTTGCCCACTGACAAAGACATTATCAGTCTATCATTTTAATGGTAGGTTTATTTGAACAGTGAGAGACAGAATAACAACAAAAAAATCCAGAGAAACGCATGTCAAAAATGTTATAAATTGATTTGCATTTAAACGAGGGAAATAGGTATTTGACCCCCTCTCAATCAGAAAGATATCTGGCTCCCAGGTGTCTTTTATACAGGTAACGAGCTGAGATTAGGAGCACACTCTTAAAGGGAGTGCTCCTAATCTCAGTTTGTTACCTGTATAAAAGACACCTGTCCACAGAAGCAATCAATCAATCAGATTCCAAACTCTCCAACATGGCCAAGACCAAAGAGCTCTCCAAGGATGTCAGGGACAAGATTGTTGACCTACACAAGGCTGGAATGGGTTACAAGACCATCGCCAAGCAGTTTGCTGAGAAGGTGACAACAGTTGGTGCGATTATTCACAAATGGAAGAAGATCTCACCTCGTGGAGTTGCAATGATCATGAGTACAGTGAGGAATCAGCCCAGAACTACACGGGAGGATCTTGTCAATAATCTCAAGGCAGCTGGGACCATAGTCACCAAGAAAACAATTGGTAACACACTACGCCGTGAAAGACTGAAATCCTGCAAGGTCCCCCTGCTCAAGAAAGCACACATACAGGGCTGTCTGAAGTTTGCCAATGAACATCTGAATGATTCAGAGGAGAACTGGGTGAAAGTGTTGTGGTCAGATGAGACCAAAATTGAGCTCTTTGGCATCAACTCAACTCGCTGTGTTTGGAGGAGGAGGAATGCTGCCTATGACCCCAAGAACACCATCCCCACCGTCAAACATGGAGGTGGAAACTATGCTTTGGGTGTTTTTCTGCTAAGGGTACAGGACAACTTTACCGCATCAAAGGGACGATGGACGGGGCCATGTACCATCAAATCTTGGGTGAGAACCTCCTTCCCTCAGCCAGGGCATTGAAAATGGGTCGTGCATGGATATTCCAGCATGACAATGACCCAAAACACACGGCCAAGGCAACAAAGGAGTGGCTCAAGAAGAAGCACATTAAGGTCCTGGAGTTGCCTAGCCAATCTCCAGACCTTAATCCCATAGAAAAGCTGTAGAGGGAGCTGAAGGTTCGAGTTGCCAAACGTCAGCCTCGAAACCTTAATGACTTGGAGAAGATCTGCAAAGAGGAGTGGGACAAAATCCCTCCTGAGATGTGTGCAAACCTGGTGGCCAACTACAAGAAACATCTGACCTCTGTGATTGCCAACAAGGGTTTTTCCACCAAGTACTAAGTCATGTTTTGCAGAGGGGTCAAATACGTATTTCCCTCATTAAAATGCAAATCAATTTATAACATTTTGACATGCGTTTTTCTGGATTTTTTGTTGTTGTTATTCTGTCTCTCACTGTTCAAATAAACCTATCTTTGTCAGTGGGCAAACGTACAAAATCAGCAGGGGATCAAATATTTTTTTCCCTCACTGTATGTCGAGAGTACAGTATTTAAATAAACACTACAAAATCCCATGGCAAAATTGATAGAATTGCAGGAAATTAGCTTCCGGATCAGTCTGTATTGTATGTGAATGGTGTGTATAGACTCTATGGATAGTATGTGAACAGAAAATATGTGTACTTGTTTGGTGGTGAAGAAAGTTATCACACACTTTGCAAAGGCCCAATCATGCACCATACACTTCAATGACTAAACAAATCAAATCAAATTTGATTTGTCACATGCTGAATACAACAGGTGTATACCTTACTGTGAAATGCTGATAGTGGCTTGCGAAAGTATTCACCCCCCTTGGCATTTTTCCTATTTTGTTGCCTTACAACCTGGAATTAAAATTGTTTTCCCATTCTTCAAGGCAAAACTGCTCCAGTTCCTTCAAGTTGAATGAGTTCCACTGGTGTACAGCAATCTTTAAGTCATACCACATATTCTCAATTGGATTGAGGTCTGGGCTTTGACTAGGCCATTCCAAGACATTTAAATGTTTCCACTTAAACCACTCAAGTGTTGCATTAGCATTATGCTTAGGGTCATTGTCCTGGTGGAAGGTGAACCTCTGTCCCAGTCTCACATCTCTGGAAGACTGAAACAGATTTCCCTCAAGAATTTCCCTGTATTTAGCGCCATCCATCATTCCTTCAATTCTGACCAGTTTCCCAGTCCCTGCCGATGAAAAACATCCCCACAGCATGATGCTGCCACCACCATACTGGTGTTCTTGGGGTGATGAGAGGTGTTGGGTTTGCGCCAGACATAGCATTTTCCTTGATGGCCAGAAAGCTACATTTTACAGTCGTGGTCAAAAGTTTTGAGAATGACACAAATACTAATTTTCACAGTTTTGATGATAGCAATTTGCATATACTCCAGAATGTCATGAAGAGTGATCAGATGAATTGCAATTAATTGCAAAGTCCCTCTTTGCCATTAAAATGAACTTAATCCCCCAAAAACATTTCCACTGCTTTCAGCCCTGCCACAAAAGGACCAGCTGCCATCATGTCAGTGATTCTCTCGTTAACACAGGTGAGAGTGTTGACGAGGACAAGGCTGGAGATCACCCTGTCATGCTGATTGAGTTAGAATAACAAACAGGAAGCTTTAAAAGGAGGGTGGTGCTTGAAATCATTGTTCTTCCTCTGTTAACCATGGTTACCTGCAAGGAAACACGTGCCATCATCATTGCTTTGCACAAAAGGGCTTCACAGGCAAGGATATTTCTGCTAGTAAGATTGCACCTAAATCAACCATTTATCGGATCATCAAGAACTTCAAGGAGAGAGGTTCAATTGGTGTGAAGAAGGCATCAGGGTGCCCAAGAAAGTTCAGCAAGCGCCATGACCGTCTCCTAAAGTTGATTCAGCTGCGAGATCGGGGCACCACCAGTGCAGAGCTTGCTCAAGAATGGCAGTAGGCAGGTGTGAGTGCATCTGCACGCACAGTGAGACAAAGACTTTTGGAGGATGGCCTGGTGTCAAGAAGTGCAGCAAAGAAGCCACTTCTCTCCAGGAAAAACATCAGGGACAGACTGATATTCTGCAAAAGGTACAGGGATTGGACTGCTGAGGACAGGGGTAAAGTCATTTTCTCTGATGAATCCCCTTTCCGAT